>NC_139644.1:42133668-42161168 GCF_964638095.1 Poromitra crassiceps | reverse complement strand
GAGGGGAGGAGGAGAGGAGAGGAGAGGGAGCTGAAAAAAGGATTTGAAATGAACTGATTCCCTTTTTGCATTTCTTGCACATGCTCTCTATAGGGCTCAAGAGTCACATGCTTTTTTTTTTTTGCTTTAATCCCTGTTAACCTGTCTTGGGTTAGGGTGTGAGTGTGACCTGCTCAATCTGGTGTGACCTGCTCAATCTGTCTGGTGTGACCTGCTCAATCTGTCTGGTGTGACCTGCTCAATCTGGTGTGACCTGCTCAATCTGTCTGGTGTGACCTGCTCAATCTGTCTGGTGTGACCTGCTCAATCTGGTGTGACCTGCTCAATCTGTCTGGTGTGACCTGCTCAATCTGTCTGGTGTGACCTGCTCAATCTGTCTGGTGTGACCTGCTCAATCTGTCTGGTGTGACCTGCTCAATCTGGTGTGACCTGCTCAATCTGGGAAAACAGGCGTCTCACGAGTCATCACACAGACTGTGGACGTGTCACGAGTCATCACACACAGACTGTGGGCGTGTCACGAGTCATCACACAGACTGTGGACGTGTCACGAGTCATCACACAGACTGTGGACGTGTCACGAGTCATCACACACAGACTGTGGGCGTGTCACGAGTCATATCACACAGACTGTGGGCGTGTCACGAGTCATCACACAGACTGTGGGCGTGTCACGAGTCATCACACAGACTGTGGGCGTGTCACGAGTCATCACACAGACTGTGGGCGTGTCACGAGTCATCACACAGACTGTGGACGTGTCACGAGTCATCACACAGACTGTGGTCTGCTAGTCTGTCTGTTTGACCTTCACTTATCGTGCAGCAACTGCTGAAGTCACAGCTGACACACGTGGAGAAACCAGACCAAAGATCAACCATGATAAACAAGTAGGCACTGATGTAAGGTGACACAGCACCCATCACTCACAGACTCCTCAACACATTCACACACATGCAGGATGTTCTATTGCCAGTCGACACTTCACTTCACCTCCAGTGTGTTCTCCTTTGTGGAAGACAGAGCCAAGAGAAAAACTCCTTTCCCCAACAATGAAGTTGTCTCCAGTCGTGATGAGTGTCCTCTGGGAACGGTCGTCTTTTCTCAGGCAAATTGACCAAGAATGCGGTCTGGTTTTGATGGCAAACCCCTTTGGGAAAGTCACATTCACAGGGAGTCGTGAACACTGTGCCAAATGAGGGAGAAAAGTTCAGCTCATTATTATTATTATTTTTTGTAGCTTGCCTTTAAGGTGAGTTAGCTACACTTAATGCTTCTCTTCTGTCCAGGCCAAGCGTTTCTCTTCTGTCCAGGCCAAGCGTTTCTCTTCTGTCCAGGCCAAGCGTTTCTCTTCTGTCCAGGCCAAGCGTTTCTCTCCTCCGTAGGGATCCAGAGATGGTTAGACAGTCGTCTTTGATCACGTTGTTTCCTCTCCGTTGATTGCGGTTGGACGTGCTACAGTATACTGTATGAGTCAACGTGTGTTTGTACATTTGCGTTGAGATAATGACAGAGTCGAGCAGGGACACGACAGACATAGCGTGCGTACAAATGCACATCTTCATTTATATTTTCCCATGGCTTTGAATGTATGTTTGTGCACGTACATGTCTGAGAGAATAAGATGATCAAAGCCTGTGAGGTGTGTGTGTGTGTGTGTGTGTGTGTGTGTGTGTGTGTGTGTGTGTGTGTGTGTGTGTGTGTGTTATGACAGTTAGACATCGAGTCTGTGTGAAAGTGTTTTGTAACTGTGATATATAATCTCTTAATTGGCAAGTTGTTTTGCTCCAGACAGATCGGTATGTACAGTATTGTGTGCATTGATCGTTCTATAGTCTGTCTCTGGGCCCCACCTTGTGTGTGTGTGTGTGTGTGTGTGTGTGTGTGTGTGTGTGTGTGTGTGTGTGTGTGTGTGTGTGTGTGTGTGTGTGTGTGCGCGCGCGCGCGCGCGGTGCGTGCGTGCGTGTGTGTGTGTGTGTGCGTGCGTGCGTGCGTGTGCTTGTACAGTATAGCGATCTTATTGAGGGCTAATTTGAGTTTTATACCTGGGAAGTGAGGATATTTGAGGGGACATTTTGGCCGGTTCTATTCTATTTTAGGCAATTAGTTGTACTGGCTGGTTAGGGCTAGGGGCTAGAGCAGTGGTGACCAATTTGGGGCCCGTGGGCCAAGTTTGGCCCGCGCTCTGTTTGTTTTGGGCCGCCACGGATTTGGGAGGGGGGGGGGGGATTTTATTTTATTTTTTATTTTTTTAAACCCCCCCACGTCCCCCTCCTGGTTGCTGCTCCACCCTCTGCCGATCTGGGGAGAGCCGAAACTGGCTCCATGCTTCCTCCAAGACATGGGCAGTTAGCCAGCCGCTTCTTTTCACCTGACATAGGAAGCTTCACCGGTAGGACATAGCACGTGGGAGGTTCACGCTATTCCAACTAGTTCCCCTCCCTCTGAACAGGCGCCCTTAACGACCAGAGGAGGAACCACATTAGCAACCAGGATATTGCATGTTTTTTCAAATTGTCATTGCAAATTGTTTACAAAAGATGGACAATAAAGCTGATTTTCAAAGTACCTTGAGGATTTTTCAAGTTGTGAATTAAGTCAAATTTCTCTCTTGATTACAAAGGTGGAAAATACAACTGTTTTAAACTGGGTGTTTACTGATTAAATGTTTAAGCTCCCCACAAATGCAGATGTTTTTTTAAATATATATAACCAATTGCAAATTATTACAATTACCAAACAGTTAAAAAGTAGATTATTATATTGAAATGTTATTTTAGATTGTGTTAGAATTTTCTATAAAACACAATACATTTTAATGTAATTCCACAACGTTTATTTTTGGCCCTCGGCCCTCCACCCAGATTGAGTTTTGGCCCTTCATGGGAAAGAATTTGGGCACCCCTGGTCTAGAGGGAACGCATTAGTCAATGCATGTCATCACTAAGATAGCTGTACAAACGAGTGTATTATATTATATAATATAATAGTATTGGAATTTCCCAGACAGGGAAACCTGGGGAATTTGAGCATTTCTCTGGGGAAGTCAGGGAATTTACATCTTTTTGTTTTGTTTTGTTTACAAATGGGCCATTTTAGAGGGAATGAAGCAGAATGTGTGTTTGCTGTTTTATTCAAGTTCTTCATGCTTATTTTTGATTTGTTCTCATTAGAGAGTGAAATATTTATACCAGAATGTTATTTAAATGTCCCAGGTGTCACTAATTGTGTGTGTGTGTGTGTGTGTGTGTGTGTGTGTGTGTGTGTGTGTGTGTGTGTGTGTGTGTGTGTAAATGTGGCTTTTCTGTGAAGAAGCAGTGTATTTGAGCAAGGCACTTAGTTTCTGCTAGTTTCATGCATTGTTTACCACCTTTGCATGCACACATGTAGCATACACTCCCCTGCATATTCAGTGGATCAGCCATACTGAAATAACATCCATATTAGGGACGCACGATATATCGGCAATCATGTCGGCTAGGGATGTCCGATATTATCGGCCTACCGATATTATCGGCCGATATTAGCATAAAAAATCGATATCGGAAAATATCGGTATCGGTTTTCATGCCGATATTTTTTTTATTTTTTTATTTTTTTGAAATACAGGGGGAGTCTCACTGAGAGCAATGCTCTCTTTTTCAGGAGTGCCCTGTTCACATTCACACACACATTCATACCTGGAAGCTGACCAGTACAACCACAGTCTGATCTGTTGGCCACTGAGCAGCTCCACTGGAGCGGTTGGGGTTAAGGGCCTTGCTCAAGGGCACCTCAGTGGTGGTAATGAGAGAGGGGCAAGCGCTGCCTTTTCACTTTCCCCACCCAGATTTATCCTGCCGGTCCCAGGGATTGAACCGACAACCTTCTGGTCCCAAGCTCGCTTCTCTAACACTTACAACTTTAACACAACATG
Source organism: Poromitra crassiceps (assembly GCF_964638095.1). Lineage (NCBI taxonomy): Eukaryota > Metazoa > Chordata > Actinopteri > Beryciformes > Melamphaidae > Poromitra > Poromitra crassiceps. The sequence continues at coordinate 42,157,252 of NC_139644.1, read as the reverse complement.
CATATTATATATTAAACTCTTCAGCTACATTAAGCTACATTATGTAACTTGTTACGTGAAATTTTGGTGGAAAAAAAGCCCGCTTATATCGGTATCGGTTGATATCGGTTGATATCGGTATCGGAAATTAAGAGTTGGACATTATCGGATATCGGTAAAAAAGCCAATATCGAACATCCCTAATGTCGGCCGATGTTAGTCATTTTTTAACATATCGGTATCGGTCCGTTGCCATGTTAATATCGGTTATCGGTATCAGCCAAAATGTTCACATTGACATGAAATAATGCAGTAAATCTATGATTTATGGGCTTTTCCAAACGTTTTGGAAATAAAGAAATGCATTACTTTTTCAAATTCACAGTGTTTACATGTGTTTTTCAGTATGTACAACATTTGATTATCATAGAAATGTGTTTTTATACAGATCATATCGACATCGGTAAATATCGGTTATCGGCCATAACAGCAATGTCAATATCGGTTATCGGTATCGGCCAAAATTGTCATATCGGTGCATCGCTAATCCATATTAACATCCACCCCATATTGATTCAGTAATTAAGAAAATAAACTGCAGCCTGAGAATTCTATATCGCTCCATCAACTGCTTCACTTTTCATATCAGGAAAATAATTATTTCGCAACTGATATTTCCAATACTTGATTATGCAGATGTTGTCTATCAGAGCGCCTCAGAAGCTAATCTTCGAGCTCTCAACGTAGTTTACAATAGCCTTTGCAGATTTGTTTTGAGGTGTCCTAATAGAACCCACCACTGTATGAGTCACTTAACTGGTTAATGCCTAAAGCTTGTAGACATTCACACTGGCTGCAGTTTGTTTTTAAATGTATTTTCTTTAATTATCCTTAATACTTAAAACAATTAATTCCATATAGATCATCATATAGTCTCAGGCATGCTGAGCATCCATTCTTTTTCGTTCCTAGAATTCACAAAGAAATTGGACGTTGTGCATTTAAATTTAAAGCTCCATCTGACTGGAACAATTTGCCTCGCTCACTTAGATCTATCACATCTTTTCATTCCTTCAAGGCATCTCTCCTCACTTATCTTCAAACAACCTGCTCCTGCTTCTAATTATGTTTGACATTTTGAAACAACTTGCTGCTAGTCAACATGTAAATAACATCCATATCATCATAGTCAGTGGACACTGTGTGTTGCTGCTAGTCAACATGTAAATAACATCCATATCATCATAGTCAGTGGACACTGTGTACTGCTGCTAGTCAACATGTAAATAACATCCATATCATCATAGTCAGTGGACACTGTGTGTTGCTGCTAGTCAACATGTAAATAACATCCATATCATCATAGTCAGTGGACACTGTGTGTTGCTGCTAGTCAACATGTAAATAACATCCATATCATCATAGTCAGTGGACACTGTGTGTTGCTGCTAGTCAACATGTAAATAACATCCATATCATCATAGTCAGTGGACACTGTGTGTTGCTGCTAGTCAACATGTAAATAACATCCATATCATCATAGTCAGTGGACACTGTGTACTGCTGCTAGTCAACATGTAAATAACATCCATATCATCATAGTCAGTGGACACTGTGTGTTGCTGCTAGTCAACATGTAAATAACATCTATATCATCATAGTCAGTGGACACTGTGTACTGCTGCTAGTCAACATGTAAATAACATCTATATCATCATAGTCAGTGGACACTGTGTGCTGCTGCTAGTCAACATGTAAATAACATCCATATCATCATAGTCAGTGGACACTGTGTGTTGCTGTTAGTCAACATGTAAATAACATCCATATCATCATAGTCAGTGGACACTGTGTGTTGCTGCTAGTCAACATGTAAATAACATCTATATCATCATAGTCAGTGGACACTGTGTACTGCTGCTAGTCAACATGTAAATAACATCCATATCATCATAGTCAGTGAACACTGTGTGTTGCTGCTAGTCAACATGTAAATAACATCTATATCATCATAGTCAGTGGACACTGTGTACTGCTGCTAGTCAACATGTAAATAACATCCATATCATCATAGTCAGTGGACACTGTGTGTTGCTGCTAGTCAACATGTAAATAACATCCATATCATCATAGTCAGTGGACACTGTGTGTTGCTGTTAGTCAACATGTAAATAACATCCATATCATCATAGTCAGTGGACACTGTGTGTTGCTGTTAGTCAACATGTTGTGGTGTCTCGGCAGCCGATCCCCCGGCAGGTGAGAGTGGGAGGACGGCCAGCCACGACAGTGACATCAGAGCCGGGGTTCCGCGTCAGCAGTAAGAGGTAATTCCCCAATTAGCTGCTGAATCAGTGGGACCGCTCGCAGCTGCGCGCTGTTAGGCGCGACGCTCGCAGCTGCGCACTGTTAGGAGCGGCTCACACGGCTGAGACTGATTCTGCAATCAGCTCGACTAGATAGCAGACGGAGCTCTGAAGGTTCACTGTGTGGCTGGCTCTCCTCGAGAGAGGGGGTCCTCTCCTTGCTGTCGGGCGGTAGGTGAAATTTACCCTCCTCTCCTTAAACTCATGATAATGACTGTATATGTTTTCTGACCAATCCTGTCTCTTATCGCACGCAGGCAAGATGCTGGAGCATATAACTAAGGCAATGTACTGGAGCGCTTGATGCAACGTTTTGGAGAAAGCTCATCTGCTTTGGGGCACCTGTTAGGTGAACCCCACCTGCCTGGATTGATTGACTTTGAATGAACAGCCCCGATAAGGGAAGAATTTAAGTTGGACTTTGAATTGAATGGTGAATAAAACAACGCGAGAGCGTTTAAACCTGCTTTTTGAGTCTTGGCTTGCATCAGAGTTACCACAAATGGTGGAGAATGCAGGCACTCTGATTCAACGCCAACCTCACGCACTAGGGAGCAAAAGCTGGCTCTAGTGGCGCTGGAAAAAAAAAAAAAGCCAAAGTGAACTACAGCAGGTCGTAAAAGAATTGGGAAAAAAAAAAAAAAAAGTAGAGAAAGACGAAATTACTTTACGGGCCCCCGGAGACGTGCTCACCAAGCAGAGCCCGATGAGGACGTCGAGGCCGACTGGGAGCTCTTCGGGGAGACCCCCTGTAGAGAAAAACTCGTCATAGACCGATGCCTACGCTCCTTGCCGCCCGACGCCAGAAAACGCCAGCCCCTCAGGACCGACCCGGCCGGGACAGCCGCCGCCGTCAGCCGCCGCCACCGGGCCCCACGCAGCGCGAGCCGCGCCCTGATCCCCCCCCGACGAGGGGAAACGAGGGGAAAACGGATTCCCCGTCAGCGCCTCGCCTGCCCAGCCTTCCGGACGGGTTCCGGAGGACCGGGTCCGAAAGCTCGGCTCGGCCGGTGACGAAGGTCCGCCCGACGCCAGAAAGTTTGCAGCACAGGGGAGCCCCTCCTCGCTGAACGCCTTGGGGACATGATGCGCTACCCAGAGCGTTTAAAGCTGGGAAAAAGGAGGAAATTTTTTTAGGGGGAGGATGGGTGGCTGTGTGGCTTGGTGACGTTATTGAAGAACCACCAAGTCAGCGGGGACATGAGGCGCTCTACCCCGAGCGATCCCCTCCGCAAGCCAGCCAATCCAGCTAAAGCTGCTCCAGCCGTCAAGAACGGCAAAGCAGCCCAGAAAGCAGAAAGCGATGATGATGACGATGAAGAAAAGGACGACTCTGAAGAAGAGGCTCCACCAGTGAAAGTGGCGAAGAAGGCCACTCCAGCTAAAGCTACTCCAGCTGCCAAGGCTGCGACCAAGCCTGCAGGGAAGGCCCCGCCTGCTAAAGAAAAGTCAGAGAATGATGAGGATGATGACTCGGAGGAAGAGAGATCACTCGACTCGCCGATGCCATGTCCCGCCACGAGGAAGCAGGAGATGGAAAAGAGATATGGAAGCTCGCCGCACGGGCAGCGAGCTTAGGGGGAGGATGTGTGGTGTCTCGGCAGCCGATCCCCCGGCAGGTGAGAGTGGGAGGACGGCCAGCCACGACAGTGACATCAGAGCCGGGGTTCCGCGTCAGCAGTAAGAGGTAATTCCCCAATTAGCTGCTGAATCAGTGGGACCGCTCGCAGCTGCGCGCTGTTAGGAGCGACGCTCGCAGCTGCGCACTGTTAGGAGCGGCTCACACGGCTGAGACTGATTCTGCAATCAGCTCGACTAGATAGCAGACGGAGCTCTGAAGGTTCACTGTGTGGCTGGCTCTCCTCGAGAGAGGGGGTCCTCTCCTTGCTGTCGGGCGGTAGGTGAAATTTACACTCCTCTCCTTAAACTCATGATAATGACTGTATATGTTTTCTGACCAATCCTGTCTCTTATCGCACGCAGGCAAGATGCTGGAGCATATAACTAAGGCAATGTACTGGAGCGCTTGATGCAACGTTTTGGAGAAAGCTCATCTGCTTTGGGGCACCTGTTAGGTGAACCCCACCTGCCTGGATTGATTGACTTTGAATGAACAGCCCCGATAAGGGAAGAATTTAAGTTGGACTTTGAATTGAATGGTGAATAAAACAACGCGAGAGCGTTTAAACCTGCTTTTTGAGTCTTGGCTTGCATCAGAGTTACCACAATGTAAATAACATCCATATCATCATAGTCAGTGGACACTGTGTGTTGCTGCTAGTCAACATGTAAATAACATCTATATCATCATAGTCAGTGGACACTGTGTACTGCTGCTAGTCAACATGTAAATAACATCCATATCATCATAGTCAGTGAACACTGTGTGTTGCTGCTAGTCAACATGTAAATAACATCTATATCATCATAGTCAGTGGACACTGTGTACTGCTGCTAGTCAACATGTAAATAACATCCATATCATCATAGTCAGTGGACACTGTGTGTTGCTGCTAGTCAACATGTAAATAACATCCATATCATCATAGTCAGTGGACACTGTGTGTTGCTGCTAGTCAACATGTAAATAACATCTATATCATCATAGTCAGTGGACACTGTGTACTGCTGCTAGTCAACATGTAAATAACATCCATATCATCATAGTCAGTGGACACTGTGTGTTGCTGCTAGTCAACATGTAAATAACATCCATATCATCATAGTCAGTGGACACTGTGTGTTGCTGCTAGTCAACATGTAAATAACATCCATATCATCATAGTCAGTGGACACTGTGTACTGCTGCTAGTCAACATGTAAATAACATCCATATCATCATAGTCAGTGGACACTGTGTGTTGCTGCTAGTCAACATGTAAATAACATCTATATCATCATAGTCAGTGGACACTGTGTACTGCTGCTAGTCAACATGTAAATAACATCCATATCATCATAGTCAGTGGACACTGTGTGTTGCTGCTAGTCAACATGTAAATAACATCCATATCATCATAGTCAGTGGACACTGTGTACTGCTGCTAGTCAACATGTAAATAACATCCATATCATCATAGTCAGTGGACACTGTGTGTTGCTGCTAGTCAACATGTAAATAACATCCATATCATCATAGTCAGTGGACACTGTGTACTGCTGCTAGTCAACATGTAAATAACATCCATATCATCATAGTCAGTGGACACTGTGTGTTGCTGCTAGTCAACATGTAAATAACATCCATATCATCATAGTCAGTGGACACTGTGTGTTGCTGCTAGTCAACATGTAAATAACATCCATATCATCATAGTCAGTGGACACTGTGTGTTGCTGCTAGTCAACATGTAAATAACATCCATATCATCATAGTCAGTGGACACTGTGTACTGCTGCTAGTCAACATGTAAATAACATCCATATCATCATAGTCAGTGGACACTGTGTGTTGCTGCTAGTCAACATGTAAATAACATCCATATCATCATAGTCAGTGGACACTGTGTACTGCTGCTAGTCAACATGTAAATAACATCCATATCATCATAGTCAGTGGACACTGTGTGTTGCTGCTAGTCAACATGTAAATAACATCCATATCATCATAGTCAGTGGACACTGTGTGTTGCTGCTAGTCAACATGTAAATAACATCCATATCATCATAGTCAGTGGACACTGTGTGTTGCTGCTAGTCAACATGTAAATAACATCCATATCATCATAGTCAGTGGACACTGTGTACTGCTGCTAGTCAACATGTAAATAACATCCATATCATCATAGTCAGTGGACACTGTGTGTTGCTGCTAGTCAACATGTAAATAACATCTATATCATCATAGTCAGTGGACACTGTGTACTGCTGCTAGTCAACATGTAAATAACATCCATATCATCATAGTCAGTGGACACTGTGTGTTGCTGCTAGTCAACATGTAAATAACATCCATATCATCATAGTCAGTGGACACTGTGTACTGCTGCTAGTCAACATGTAAATAACATCCATATCATCATAGTCAGTGGACACTGTGTGTTGCTGCTAGTCAACATGTAAATAACATCCATATCATCATAGTCAGTGGACACTGTGTACTGCTGCTAGTCAACATGTAAATAACATCCATATCATCATAGTCAGTGGACACTGTGTGCTGCTGCTAGTCAACATGTAAATAACATCCATATCATCATAGTCAGTGGACACTGTGTACTGCTGCTAGTCAACATGTAAATAACATCTATATCATCATAGTCAGTGGACACTGTGTACTGCTGCTAGTCAACATGTAAATAACATCCATATCATCATAGTCAGTGGACACTGTGTGTTGCTGCTAGTCAACATGTAAATAACATCTATATCATCATAGTCAGTGGACACTGTGTACTGCTGCTAGTCAACATGTAAATAACATCCATATCATCATAGTCAGTGGACACTGTGTGTTGCTGCTAGTCAACATGTAAATAACATCCATATCATCATAGTCAGTGGACACTGTGTACTGCTGCTAGTCAACATGTAAATAACATCTATATCATCATAGTCAGTGGACACTGTGTACTGCTGCTAGTCAACATGTAAATAACATCCATATCATCATAGTCAGTGGACACTGTGTGTTGCTGCTAGTCAACATGTAAATAACATCTATATCATCATAGTCAGTGGACACTGTGTACTGCTGCTAGTCAACATGTAAATAACATCCATATCATCATAGTCAGTGGACACTGTGTGTTGCTGCTAGTCAACATGTAAATAACATCCATATCATCATAGTCAGTGGACACTGTGTACTGCTGCTAGTCAACATGTAAATAACATCCATATCATCATAGTCAGTGGACACTGTGTGTTGCTGCTAGTCAACATGTAAATAACATCCATATCATCATAGTCAGTGGACACTGTGTACTGCTGCTAGTCAACATGTAAATAACATCCATATCATCATAGTCAGTGGACACTGTGTGCTGCTGCTAGTCAACATGTAAATAACATCCATATCATCATAGTCAGTGGACACTGTGTACTGCTGCTAGTCAACATGTAAATAACATCCATATCATCATAGTCAGTGGACACTGTGTGTTGCTGCTAGTCAACATGTAAATAACATCCATATCATCATAGTCAGTGGACACTGTGTACTGCTGCTAGTCAACATGTAAATAACATCTATATCATCATAGTCAGTGGACACTGTGTACTGCTGCTAGTCAACATGTAAATAACATCCATATCATCATAGTCAGTGGACACTGTGTGTTGCTGCTAGTCAACATGTAAATAACATCTATATCATCATAGTCAGTGGACACTGTGTACTGCTGCTAGTCAACATGTAAATAACATCCATATCATCATAGTCAGTGGACACTGTGTGTTGCTGCTAGTCAACATGTAAATAACATCCATATCATCATAGTCAGTGGACACTGTGTACTGCTGCTAGTCAACATGTAAATAACATCCATATCATCATAGTCAGTGGACACTGTGTGTTGCTGCTAGTCAACATGTAAATAACATCCATATCATCATAGTCAGTGGACACTGTGTACTGCTGCTAGTCAACATGTAAATAACATCCATATCATCATAGTCAGTGGACACTGTGTGCTGCTGCTAGTCAACATGTAAATAACATCCATATCATCATAGTCAGTGGACACTGTGTACTGCTGCTAGTCAACATGTAAATAACATCCATATCATCATAGTCAGTGGACACTGTGTGTTGCTGCTAGTCAACATGTAAATAACATCCATATCATCATAGTCAGTGGACACTGTGTACTGCTGCTAGTCAACATGTAAATAACATCTATATCATCATAGTCAGTGGACACTGTGTGTTGCTGCTAGTCAACATGTAAATAACATCCATATCATCATAGTCAGTGGACACTGTGTGTTGCTGCTAGTCAACATGTAAATAACATCTATATCATCATAGTCAGTGGACACTGTGTGTTGCTGCTAGTCAACATGTAAATAACATCTATATCATCATAGTCAGTGGACACTGTGTGTTGCTGCTAGTCAACATGTAAATAACATCCATATCATCATAGTCAGTGGACACTGTGTGTTGCTGCTAGTCAACATGTAAATAACATCTATATCATCATAGTCAGTGGACACTGTGTGTTGCTGCTAGTCAACATGTAAATAACATCCATATCATCATAGTCAGTGGACACTGTGTGTTGCTGCTAGTCAACATGTAAATAACATCCATATCATCATAGTCAGTGGACACTGTGTGTTACTGCTAGTCAACATGTAAATAACATCCATATCATCATAGTCAGTGGACACTGTGTGTTACTGCTAGTCAACATGTAAATAACATCCATATCATCATAGTCAGTGGACACTGTGTGTTACTGCTAGTCAACATGTAAATAACATCCATATCATCATAGTCAGTGGACACTGTGTGTTACTGCTAGTCAACATGTAAATAACATCCATATCATCATAGTCAGTGGACACTGTGTGTTGCTGCTAGTCAACATGTAAATAACATCCATATCATCATAGTCAGTGGACACTGTGTGTTGCTGCTAGTCAACATGTAAATAACATCCATATCATCATAGTCAGTGGACACTGTGTGTTGCTGCTAGTCAACATGTAAATAACATCCATATCATCATAGTCAGTGGACACTGTGTGCTGCTGCTAGTCAACATGTAAATAACATCCATATCATCATAGTCAGTGGACACTGTGTACTGCTGCTAGTCAACATGTAAATAACATCCATATCATCATAGTCAGTGGACACTGTGTGTTGCTGCTAGTCAACATGTAAATAACATCCATATCATCATAGTCAGTGGACACTGTGTACTGCTGCTAGTCAACATGTAAATAACATCTATATCATCATAGTCAGTGGACACTGTGTGTTGCTGCTAGTCAACATGTAAATAACATCCATATCATCATAGTCAGTGGACACTGTGTGTTGCTGCTAGTCAACATGTAAATAACATCCATATCATCATAGTCAGTGGACACTGTGTGTTGCTGCTAGTCAACATGTAAATAACATCCATATCATCATAGTCAGTGGACACTGTGTGTTGCTACCAGTCAACATGTAAATAGCAGATGGTGTGAGCAAAAGCCTCGGCTCGCTATACGTTGCTCAGGAACCAGGAGGTCAGCTCAGGTCGCTTTCAGATGCAGACCACCGGTGTTGTGGTGACTCTGGTGCCCTCATCTGGCGCCTTGTGCACTTCACATGGTAATAAGCAGCACTCAGCAGTGGTGGGCCAAACATGTGATGATGTTGTTGTTGTAGAGTACTGGCTCTCAATGTGGGGCCCGGGGAGCAACAGGGGGGTCCCCAGCAAATCAGTGTTCAATTAACCATTATTCCACTTACAAGAAGTTGACACAATGAGAGAATGTGAAGAATGACTGCTTTGAGCGTCATCTTTCTACCTACAACAGTGATATTTATGGAATTATGGACACAATCATAACTAACAATACAAATATTCACAGATTTGGGTTCAAGACCCAAAAAAAAAGTCTCGTCAAATGGGGGTCTGTGGCTGTAATTGGACTCATTGAGGGGACACTCACTGTCAGAGTTGTGCTTGGTTGAAAATAAGATTTTTCTTTGACTCATCTGGTGAGGAAACAATCCAGTATTTTGTATTGATAAGTAATCAATAATCAATCAATGCAGAAGACAAGTCATCTTAAAATGGGTCATTCAACTTTCATAACCGACACAAGCGTACATGTGCAAATAAGTCATTCATTCAAGTCATTCATGACACAGCATAATTCATCGAACATGACACAGCTTAATTCATCGAACATGACACAGCATAATTCATCGAACATGACACAGCATAATTCATCGAACATGACACAGCATAATTAATCTAACGCAGCTGTTCTTCCACTGGCGCCGGAACAAGGGGGACATGGGGACATTTTGTCCCCCTTAAAATTTGGTCCCCCTAAAAAAAAAAAAAAAAAATTTTTTTTTTTTTTTTTTTTTTTTTTTTTTTAATCTGAGGGGGCAACTGCCCCTGACGCTTAGAGCCCACTTTACACTGTTTACACAGCCTGTGATGCTTGTTAAAGCCGTGATCATTGTGGGATTATTACACCTGAGACAGACAGACCCAGGGATCAAATTACAGAGAGCCCACTTTACACTGTTTACACAGCCTGTGATGCTTGTTAAAGCCATGATCATTGTGGGATTATTACACCTGAGAGACAGACAGACCTGGACTCTGTACTGCACTCACTGTCATTGGCTGCTGCTATAATCGTATACGGTTATTGTTTATTTATTTTTGTGTTGAGATGACAAGTTTTGCACTGTGTTTCGAAGTGATAATAATAATAATAATAATAAGTTCAGTGTTTCTGCCTGTGTTGCTGTCTGTTGTAGTGTAATTATAAAATTACCTAAAGGGAGAGCAGGTCACCAAGTGAGTGAGAAAAGGAAAAATACTGAATAATTACATTACTACAGTATAATCCTAATGTTAATTTAAAATGAGATATTCATCTAAATATGGCTAAAAATCATCCAAACGTCCATAAAAACGTCAAGAAAAAAAAAAAAAAAAGAAAAAAAAAAAAAAAGAAAAAAAATTGTCCCCCTTATTGCAAACTCGTTCCGGCGCCACTGTGTTCTTCAAAGCATTTTGTTAAAGAAATCAACACAGTGGGGACGGAGTGGAAGAGAAGCATTCTTGTGGCATGTTAGCATCACTGCCATGTCAAACCTTTTATCTCCGAAATGAAGAAAGAAAACTGCTTTTGTTTGTAGCTTGAAGACAATGTATTTTTGACATTCTTCAATGGGAATTTGTCCACCCATAGATGGGCATTATGTTACGTAGATGTTTTAACAACAGTGTATTTAGTTGAGATTCAACAAAAAGATTCTGTTTGCTTCCCATTCCGCACACCTGCACCTATTGTCATCATATCTAGGTGTGAGTATGAATCAATAATTGTTGTTAACATAATGTCAAACAGTTGAAGTGTTGAACGTCAACTAATAAGCTGTTGAAATGACAAAGCCTCTCTGTAGGTGGAGTATACAAATAACGTGTTACCCTACCCCGTCCTAAGGCCCCGATAGGCTTAACCCAGAATGTGAGGTAGATAAAATAAGCCAGTATGTATTTGAAGGTGTGCTTTGTGCACCAGGAAGCGTATTAAAAGCATAATCTCATATGGAGTCTCTTTAGACACATCCACACTGTCAAGAAGTGTCCAGGGAATCGGCTGGCTCATTAAATCAACCAGTGCCTTTTGATTTCCCTTGTTGAAGTAAGTAGCTATATAGTCAGTATAAATACCCGGGTTATTTCTGGTAGCCAGTTTTCAGTTAACTGTTGTTTTGACAGATTTAATTCAATAAGCTATTTTGACCCATTGGTGCATGCTGACCACAGACTTCACAGAGCCTCCTGGTCTACTACACTCACAATACCATTTCTGTGTTTCCTTTGCACAACAGTCCTGCTTTACCACAGCAGTTCTGCTTTACCACAACAGTCCTGCTTTACCACAGCAGTCCTGCTTTACCACAACAGTCCTGCTTTACCACAACAGTCCTGCTTTACCACAACAGTCCTGCTTTACCACAGCAGTCCTGCTTTACCACAACAGTCCTGCTTTACCACAACAGTCATGCTTTACCACAACAGTCCTGCTTTACCACAACAGTCCTACTTTACCACAACAGTCCTGCTTTACCACAACAGTCATGCTTTACCACAACAGTCCTGCGCCTAATAGGGCGAAGTAGGCTACAGCCAAACTTAATATAGTGTAAGAGGGATTTAGGACAATTGCGATGCTGCATTTTCATGTGTGCTTTTTCAACTTGGCAGCACTGTTTGACCCTTCAGATCAAAGCTCACTTGAAGCAAGCCTACAGTAAGGACAGTGTTTACAGCTAGTACATTTGATAAAGAGTCAATATGAAATATGGATATACAGTAGGATAGGTTACAGTATATATTGATATGAAATATGGATATCCAGTAGGATAGGTTACAGTATATATTGATATGAAATATGGATATCCAGTAGGATAGGTTACAGTATATATTGATATGAAATATGGATATCCAGTAGGATAGGTTACAGTATATATTGATATGAAATATGGATATCCAGTAGGATAGGTTACAGCAGGGGTGCCCAATACGTCGATCGCGATCGACCGGTCGATCGCAAAGGTAGTGTGGTAGATCGCATGGCATTGAGGGGAGAAAAAAAAAAAAAAAAATTATAATAAAATAAAATATAATGGAAGTACATGCAGTTGTTTATTTTAATTATGGATCATAATACAATGCAATTGTATTGTAAAGTGAGAAAAAATAAATCATGTATTGGGGGAAAAAGTGATGCATCGATTTAAGATGCATCGATAATCGTAATCGAATCGAATCGTAGCCCTCTGAATCGTAATCGAATCGAATCATGTGGCCAGTGAAGATTCACAGCCCTAATGTCAAGTGGTTGTGGGACAACGAGAAAGTGTTGTGAGGTTAGTTACTGCAGGCTGGAAACGATGTGTGTGCGTTTGCCATGTTGAAACTGGACTGGTAGATCTCGGGAGGCTGGCTCCTTGAAAAGTAGATCTTGGGTCAAAAAAGTTTGGGCACCCCTGGGTTACAGTATATATTGATATGAAATATGGATATCCAGTAGGATAGAGTCAATATGAAATATGGATATCCACTCCAGTAGGATAGGTTACAGTATATATTGACAGAAAATAAGAAGCTGTCATCAACACCTCTTGCATCAACAGCATCGTGAAAAAAAACCCACAAGCCAAAAGTCTATTTAAAAACCAAGGTGCGATAAATGTTTGTCAAATAGACGGAACAGAGTGCCAGTTGTTTTTTAAAGCAATCGTCGTAAGTGCTGTGGGAACTGCACAGAGACGTTTGGAAAAGTATGAAAGATACACAGATGTTTTTGACATGCAATCATTTCACATGTTGTCAATCTTTGTTGTTGTGAAGGATAGTCTTCCGTTTTCTCTGCTGTCTGATGAAAACATATCTCCAAAATTTAAGCTTTTTAGGCTTGATGAAAAACTGTAAGAATATACAGTATATATATATATGTGTGTGTGTGTGTGTGTGTGTGTGTGTGTGTGTGTGTGTGTGTGTGTGTGTGTGTGTGTGTGTGTGTATATAATGAATGAATGCATGCATGAATGATGAATGATTTTTTTTGGGATGTTAAAAAAAGGAAATATACATGTATATACACATAATAATAAAGCACAAAAAAAAAAAAACGAATCGAATAAAATTGGCATTATCTTGTCCGAAAAGCAGTAGGAGGAATCAGGGTGCTTATCTAGTCCTACCCCTATTCTCTAATAAGTAAATTATTTCTTGCTTTGTATATTATTATCCATAAGCTTCAAGGCATATGACTTTACAAACAGTGTGTTTGTATGTTGATGATATCCCACATTGTGTACCATCCTTATTGCTCTTTGCTGTAGTCTGCATAATACTTGTAGGGTGCACTGCTTTTGTAGGTGTTGCCCCACACCTCCACACAGTAGTTCAAATATGGTAGTATGAGTGAACAATAGGACGAATCAGCGTGACGTCACTTGCCACCCAGAAATGCGGAACCCCGCGGCAGTTAATAGTATGAGTTGTGCCAAACAAACGTTAATACCTCAAAAACTATACATCACATCGCTTACAGAATTAGCTCAAGAGTTTGATGTATAATATAATGCATGTCGTGTTAAAGTTGTGTGAACTGTCGCAGTTTTTTAAATGTAAACAGAGTTAGCCGGCTAGAGTAAGAGACACTCAAGCCTCGCGCCACTTGGGCTCCATAGGGTTCCATTGCCGTTGCCACCCAGTGACGTGGTTTGTTTACCAAAATGCTGCTCGGCTGATCCCTCGTATACAGAGTGTACAATACTTTGTGCTTCAGAATATGTCTAGTTTTGCACAGAACACCAATACTCCTTGATATTTTTGATCGCACATATTTAATGTGGGATTTGCAGCAGATTTTGTGATCTAAAATCACACCCAGAAATGTGTTTTCATAAACTCTTTCTATAATAATGTTGTCTATCCTTACCTGGACTGTTGTGTTTATTTCACGGTTTCCAAACAACATAAGTTTTGTTTTGTTCAAATTTAATGACAATTTGTTTGTGTCAAGCCATGATTTCAATTGACTCATCTCTGTAGTGACCATCTCCAATAGCTGCTGTAGGTTGTCCCCAGAACACAAAATATTGGTGTCGTGTGCAAACAAAACAAATTCAAATATACTTGATACATAATGTCATTTATATACAAAATAAACCATTTAGGGCCCAACACTGACCCCTGGGGCACCCCACATGTAATATCCAAACATGTTGCTTTGTGTTCCCCTAATTGTACAAATTGTTGCCTGTTTTCTGTAGCAACCAATTCAGCACCACCCCTCTAATACCATACAGTGTTTCCCCTAGAAAAATGTTCAGGCCTGGAGGGATTTCGAAACGTACCTCGACCGCAACTGTGGGCAATGGCATCCCAAGTATCATCATACTATTATGGGATGCGATGCGAACAGTTGTATTATGGGATGTGCGTTTCCCAGGCAACAACGACACGTTGACATGTTTTGGAACAGCGCTGCACGTTGGCACAATGCTCCTAAAAGCAAAATCCTTAATTGTTTTGAATGATTTGGCATCTTCTATTACTGTCAACACTAGTATTGCTGTATTCTAATAATATGCCATAAAGGTTTATTGAAATTTTGGGGAGAGCAGAAAAAAAAATAATATATATATATATATATATATTTTTGCAATTATTTTTCTGGCCTGGCGGGGGCGCCATTGGCCTGGCGGGCCCGCCAGCCCTGTAGAATGGTAGGGGAAACACTGCCATACCTTTCCATTTCCATTTCCATTGTGTATATTAATGTAAAGTAATGTACAGTATGGAGAAACTATGGAATTCTGAGTGTAAAATGTGTATAATAATGTGTGACACATTCTTTGTTTCAGGAAAAAAGCCCTGGGTGAAACCATAGGGTCTAAAACATTGTGTAATAATAGTATGACTTTTCAATGTAATACAACATTAACTGCAGGATTGTTAATCGTCTGTCTCTCTGTCCCTCCAGCTTTCTCCAGCTTCCAACGATGTCCCGCCCACCATGTTCCTCCCAGCCAATCACTGTCCAGACCGAAAGATGGCCATCGACTGACGGGGCTGCCGGCGAATGCTGAGCAGACTGGCGAGGTCGTGGCCCGCCTCACTGTCCTGTGATTGGCTGCTGGATGGGACTGAGGCTGAATGGAGCCAATGTCCAACGAGCAGGACACCAACTCATCAGAGGGCGATGAGAAACGGTGAGAGAGTGTGTGAGGATCTGATGACACGTGTGTGTGTGTGTGTGTGTGTGTGTGTGTGTGTGTGTGTGTGTGTGTGTGTGTGTGTGTGTGTGTGCGTGCGTGCGTGCGTGCGTGCGTGCGTGCGTGTGTGCGTGTGCATGCACGCATGTGTGTTTCAATTTGATGTAAACATGAAAGGAAAGCAGGGATTAACAGTGGATTTGACAGAGTTGGCCGATGAAAGGCTGTCTGCAGGCATGGATGGATGGATTGAGGACTGTGTGGGTGGAGGCCTGTCTGGACGGGTGGAGGGAGGGATGGAGGACTGGGTGGGTGGAGGGCTGTCTGGACGGGTGGAGAGAGGGATGGAGGACTGGGTGGGTGGAGGGCTGTCTGGACGGGTGGAGAGAGGGATGGAGGACTGTGTGGGTGGAGGGCTGTCTGGACGGGTGGAGAGAGGGATGGAGGACTGTGTGGGTGGAGGCCTGTCTGGACGGGTGGAGAGAGGGATGGAGGACTGGGTGGGTGGAGGGCTGTCTGGACGGGTGGAGAGAGGGATGGAGGACTGGGTGGGTGGAGGGCTGTCTGGACGGGTGGAGAGAGGGATGGAGGACTGTGTGGGTGGAGGGCTGTCTGGACGGGTGGAGAGAGGGATGGAGGACTGTGTGGGTGGAGGGCTGTCTGGACGGGTGGAGGGAGGGATGGAGGACTGGGTGGGTGGAGGGCTGTCTGGACGGGTGGAGGGAGGGATGGAGGACTGGGTGGGTGGAGGGCTGTCTGGACGGGTGGAGAGAGGGATGGAGGACTGGGTGGGTGGAGGGCTGTCTGGACGGGTGGAGAGAGGGATGGAGGACTGTGTGGGTGGAGGGCTGTCTGGACGGGTGGAGAGAGGGATGGAGGACTGTGTGGGTGGAGGCCTGTCTGGACGGGTGGAGAGAGGGATGGAGGACTGGGTGGGTGGAGGGCTGTCTGGACGGGTGGAGAGAGGGATGGAGGACTGGGTGGGTGGAGGGCTGTCTGGACGGGTGGAGAGAGGGATGGAGGACTGGGTGGGTGGAGGGCTGTCTGGACGGGTGGAGAGAGGGATGGAGGACTGGGTGGGTGGAGGGCTGTCTGGACGGGTGGAGAGAGGGAGGGAGGGATGCTTACTGGATTTTTGGGGAGAGATGAAATGCTCGGTCACGCTCCCATCTGTGCTCTCTGGCACATGAGATCACGTGCGTGCGTATGCACACACACACACACGCACACTCTCATACACACACACACGCACACGCACACTCTCATACACACACGCGCACACACACACACACACACACACACACTCCCCGCAAACCTTCATTAAATTCACAGAGGCTGGTTTCAGCAGACACACGAATGAACACAGACACTGAGCAAGGCAATCCCATTCTCTCCGTGCTAGATGTTGGAGAGAGACTGCGTGTGTATGTGTGTGTGTGTGTGTGTGTGTGTGTGTACATGAATGTGTGCTTGTGTGTGTGTGTGTGTACATGAGTGTTCGTCAGTGTGTGTGTGCGTGTGTGTGTGTGTGTGTGTGTGTGTACATGAGTGTGTGTGTGTGTGTGTGTGTGTGTGTGTGTGTACATGAGTGTTGGTCAGTGTGTGTGTGTGTGTGTGTGTGTGTGTGTACGTACATGAATTTGCTTCAGTGTGTGTGTGTGTGTGTGTGTGTGTGTGTGTGTGTGTGTAGACTGGCACGCCTGACAACAGCATTAGTCCCGCCCGTTGTGCTGTTTATTGGTGCCGATTGGCTAATCCTCAGTCCCCCTCCGCGCTCATTGGACGAATGAGAAAACGCTGAACTTGCCAGGCGGAACTTATCTTTCATGAAACTGAATCACATCAGCAGGGAAAGTCAAAGTACACACACTGCGCTCCTGTCTGTCCCACAACTTGACAATAAATCATTTGTCCTGATGCAGTAAAAACCCCCGTCCATATGACTCTCCAAGCAAATGCTCATATTTATTGACAAGTATGTGGCCCAGGTCACATTGAAGTCAACTTTTCAGACAGTGCACTTTGTTTAGGTGTTTCAGAGGCATCATTCTGTCACCCTGCTGCTCACAGTATCAATCAAAGCTATAATCATAAGGAACACTTATGACGGGTATTATTATCCCCATGTAACCCTATAATCACAGTATCAGTATTGCATTTCCTTTTTGCACATTGTCATGCATTCCCTTCCAGTGTCGTAGCAATCCAATGTAAATAGATGTTTTTGTGCAGCGACTAGTGATGATGGCCAGTAACCACTTTCCATCCTGCAGATGTGTATCATGTGTATCGTTAAGGGGTCACTTAGCCAATTTTCACCCAGCTTTGTATCCTTACGAAATTTGCTATTGTATACGTATTGTATACAGTATATGTATTGTATACAGTATTGTATACAGTATATGTATTGTATACAGTATATGTATTGTATACAGTATTGTATACAGTATATGTATTGTATACAGTATTGTATACAGTATATGTATTGTATACAGTATATGTATTGTTGCACAATGTTCCTCCATCTTGCCTTTCCGTTCATTCACATAACTTCCTGGACCAAATGATGTCATAAATAATGATGTCATTTGGTGTAGGTTTGCCATGGTGTCACTATTACGATCACTATCATTATTGCTCTCTCTCTCTTCCTTCATTCGCAGAACTTCCTGGACCAAATGACATCATTTATGACGTCATTTGGTTCTGCAAATGAACAGGGAGCTCTCACTCTGTCCAGGCAAGATGGAGGGAAGTTAACCATTATTCATTTGCATGATACAGATTTTGTTTGATACAAAGCTGGTTGAAATAGGGCTGCCCGTTTACGCTCAAAATGATAATCACAAATATTGTTGATCAATATTGAGATCAGGATTATTTCAAATGATTTTATTCTTAGACTTTGGGAACCTATTTTTGAAAGGAACAGGGCAACATTTGGGGAGATTTGCCTATCTGCCATACGAGGGTATCGTTCGCCCACAGACCCATTGGCAGCTACTCGTCAGCAGTTGTGTTAGAACTCTCTGACAGCATACAGTATCTGACCTACGTTCAGTTACGATGTTCCAGCTGGCTGAAACATTGTGGGTACAGAGTTCCCCCTGCAGAGTATCGTGTGTTGCTAAGCCATCTGGAGTGTACATGTATTGTCTCGCTGTCAGTCTGATAGGCAGCTGAGGTCAATTTATGCCAATGTACCGAGCGATTCCGCTGTGGGCAGGTTCTTACTGTAATGATGTGGTCTAAATCTATGTTGTTTACTGCCATTGTAGGCTGAAGGACATTTGTGTTTACTTCAAAAGGGGTGTGCTGTCTGAGTAGCCTACAGTAGTACATGTGTCTGTTTTTTTCTCCATACTTTCCTCCGCCGTAAGGAGGGTATGTTTTTTTGCCACGGTTTCGTGTATTGGCAGGATATATCAAAAACCGTGTGAATGGATTTCCATGAAATGTGAATCAGAATCAGCTTTATTGGCAAAGTATGTACACATAAGGAATTTGACTCTGGTTTGTGTTGCACTCACAGAAAAAAACCCACAAGTTAAAACAAACAAGGCACGGGTACATTTAAACATTTAAAAAAAAAATGGTTGTAATACATACAGTACAATAAGGCCATGTTCACATTACAGGCAAATCTGATTTGCTGATGAAGTCATTAATCATCATTATCTTGATTGGTTTCCCAAATCTGATTTGGGAGTGTGTCCGCACTGCCACAAATCTGATTCTCAAGTCGGATCTGTGTGTCCAGACCTAAACAACCTATCTGCATGGGTTGCTATGGTAACGACGTGGGCGTCAGTAAATACGTACGTTGGTGACGTCGTTTTCCTGCGCAGAAGCATTTGATGACGAGTTGCGAGTGACGTTCAAATCAGATTTGGTGGATCTGCGCGTCCACACTGAAGTCACATCAGTCAAAAGCAGATTGGAAACTACCTCCATATGTGGTTTGGGACAAGTGACACAAATCAGACTTGGAGCGTCCAGACTCATAAAACCAATCTGGATAAAGTCATTAATAGGTCACTAAAGTTCACAAATCAGATTTGGCCTCCTAGTCTGAACATGGCCTAAGTCTGGTGTAAAGTGTCTATATGTGGCGGACCCATGAGCCTTGTGCCAAGGAAAAATACAGTGATTTTTAAGCGCTAACTGTAAAAAATAATGGAGATGGACACTTGAGTCAAAGTAAATACGGCGAAAGAAATCACTTTCAGTTCAACTTGACATATAGGATTTAACGTATCAAATGTTTCTTGGACTCCTTGGTTGTAAATGAGCTTGCCAAGTGTGTGTTTGCAGTAATGCTAGTTTTTGCTAGCTGGTTATTATTGGTGATTTGATTGTATATTTCATTGTTGTTTTCCGTTGCTAATACATTCACATGGCATGCATGCAGCTAGCTACATAACATCGGACGATTCCATGACATTTTACAGTCTTAACAATACCAGATTAATGTTAACCCGTTTACCAGCGTGACTGATCCAAAACAACGCATGGATGGAGACAACATTAACGTTTTAGACGCTGCTTTAGACGACATCAAACCAGCACATTCAATAACCTTATTTAAACAACAAAAAGCCTCTTACTTACATTTATGTGTATGGTAAATGCTGATCGCAAACCAACATGAACGCAGGTATCTTGGCCAAAGTGATGTTTTTGCGTCTCACCACTGTAAGCCAGGCCATCCACACCTCTGTCTAATGTGGTCCATAGCCCTTGATGGGAAACCTAAACAAAATTGCCTTGTTGTCAACTTTTCTACCTTTTCCATCGTAGGACTTTTTGCAGCTTTTTGCATGAACGTACCCATTTTGCCAATAAAAGGAAGTACGAGTAAACGCAAAGAAAATACAACTCTGGGTTGACTGCAGATGACTTGCCTTGACCACAGAATATAGACCCGGCATACATGTACACCCAAAATGCACTGACAAAATCCTCATCTCACAAAGAGCGATTGTCCTTTATTTAGAAAGTTGTACGGCTGAAAGGGACGTAGAAGACACAGGCCCATGCCATGAGGCACGGGCCCTCAGGGGGAATCTAAAGATCTCTCCACATGCTCTCACATGGTCTCATCAACTCTGGGACGATCAAAAGGTTGACTGAGGACTCCTGATCAAAATGAGACAGTCGCTGCATTTATGATTTGAGTACTTTGAGTAGGAATGCAGCCATATGGAAATGTTGGCCGATACCGATAATCCATACTTACCGATGTCGATATGATCAGTATAAAAACATGTTTCTATGGTAATCACATTTTCTAAATACTGAAAAACCAACACAGTCTCCAACAAATTGTAAAATAGCGACGTTTTGGACCATCGTTGCTATGTTACAATTTCGGCCCCAAAATTGTAGAATGGTAAAGATTTTTTTTCAATGGGTTGAGGGGTGGGAGAGGTTAGAGGGGTCCGTGGGTTAGGATCTGGGAGAGGTTAGAGGGGTCTGTGGGTTAGGGTCTGGGAGAGGTTAGAGGGGTCCGTGGGTTAGGGTCTGGGAGAGGTTAGAGGGGTCCGTGGGTTAGGGTCTGGGAGAGGTTAGAGGGGTCTGTGGGTTAGGGTCTGGGAGAGGTTAGAGGGGTCCGTGGGTTAGGGTCTGGGAGAGGTTAGAGGGGTCTGTGGGTTAGGGTCTGGGAGAGGTTAGAGGGGTCCGTGGGTTAGGGTCTGGCAGAGGTTAGAGGGGTCCGTGGGTTAGGGTCTGGAAGAGGTTAGAGGGGTCTGTGGGTTAGGGTCTGGCAGAGGTTAGAGGGGTCTGTGGGTTAGGGTCTGGGAGAGGTTAGAGGGGTCTGTGGGTTAGGATCTGGGAGAGGTTAGAGGGGTCCGTGGGTTAGGGTCTGGGAGAGGTTAGAGGGGTCTGTGGGTTAGGGTCTGGGAGAGGTTATAGGGGTCTGTGGGTTAGGATCTGGGAGAGGTTAGAGGGGTCCGTGGGTTAGGGTCTGGGAGAGGTTAGAGGGGTCTGTGGGTTAGGGTCTGGGAGAGGTTAGAGGGGTCTGTGGGTTAGGATCTGGGAGAGGTTAGAGGGGTCTGTGGGTTAGGGTCTGGAAGAGGTTAGAGGGGTCCGTGGGTTAGGGTCTGGGAGAGGTTATAGGGGTCTGTGGGTTAGGATCTGGAAGAGGTTAGAGGGGTCCGTGGGTTAGGGTCTGGGAGAGGTTAGAGGGGTCCGTGGGTTAGGATCTGGGAGAGGTTAGAGGGGTCCGTGGGTTAGGGTCTGGGAGAGGTTAGAGGGGTCCGTGGGTTAGGGTCAGAGACCCCCGGACAAAAACGTTAACCATTTTACAATTTTAGAGCCGAAATTGGAAAAACACATAAACACTGAATTTGAAAAAGTAATTTCTTTATTTCCAAAACATTTGGAAAATCCCATAAATTATCGAACTGCATTGTTTCCTCTCAATTTAAAAATTTTGGGCGATACCGACAATCGATATTAACATTGCTGTTATTTTGCACATCGGACTGATACAGATTAAAAAATTGCTAACCTCGGCCAATATCGGTATGATTGCTGATATATTGTGCATCCCTGATTTTTAGTTTTTGTTATGGTTGGATTGCCCGATATGAATTCATATATTACATTTAGCCTATAAGTATTTCATCGGGGTGTGACGAAATATTGGGGCACGGAATCTCATGATGTAAAAACGTGAAAAACTGTTTTGCGATATCAGACAGGGGAAGCAGCGGCTGACATGGCAAAGCGAAATATTTTTAAAGGACAAAGGAGGCCGTAGTAAGGTCAACAATGAGCTACAACGTCGTTTGGAACAAAACGAGTCATCCTCCAAGCTGGACAGATAACAGGCAGCTGCATAACAAACTGCTTAGGGACCGTCTAAAAAGGGCAACATCAAAAAGAGTTACTGCAAAAAAATAAAAATCATTATCTTCGCTCTAAAACAGTGTAGTGCCCCCAAAATCACTGTTGGGTTATGCTACACTTCATCTAGTCTGCTGTGACATGTTGCTACTCGACAACAACTTGTTTCTGGTTGAAGATGCCCCAACTGACTGCATGCTGTCTCTCCATTACCGTAATTATCATAATGCAATGAAAAAAAAAAAAAAGAAAACAATTAAGCTTCTTCCGAAATTAGCAAATATACTATTAACAATTATAAATAAAGTACTGTCTCTACTATAAGGTTAATAAGGGGTACATAAGGGGGATTTAGTTCAGTGTCTGGAAGATGATTCGCTCACAAAGTCAATTGACTTTTTTTTTTAATTTAGTGACATGTTCTATATTACAAGATGTTGCCAACACATTACACACACAATGTGTGTGTGTGTGTGTGTGTGTGTGTGTGTGTGTGTGTGTGTGTGTGTGCATTCAACAGCATTCTTTTGCATTGTCTTTCAAATAAAATAATATTTTTTCCAGTCATACATTTTCCTCATCCAAGTTTTGCTAAAAAAATATTGTTATAGTGTCATATCGATATCATGAACTCAATATCATGTATTGTATGGTATCGTGAGCTAAGCATGTCGTCACACCCCTATTCCCAAGACTATGACAAATATGGATGTTTGCTTGGAGTCTTCACTGTTTTGCCGTGTCGAATCAATTAGAGCCAAATTATTGAGGGCCAGAGTCCCGCCCCTTCTGGGTGGTCCCTGGCCTGTATGCACCAACGTCAAGCTGCCAGAGGGGGGCAGTGTTGGACGAGAGCAACAGGAAAAGAGAGAGAGAGAGAGAGAGAGGGGAAACAAACACTGAAGCTGTTCTCGGAGCAGTGAGTGTGGAGCGGAGAGCTGACATACTGTAGCTCTACTTG
>NC_139644.1:42103668-42131168 GCF_964638095.1 Poromitra crassiceps | reverse complement strand
AGTTAGGGTCAAACACCCTCTCCTGCATATCAGTTAGGGTCAAACACCCTCTCCTGCATATCAGTTAGGGTCAAACACCCTCTCCTGCATATCAGTTAGGGTCAAACACCCTCTCCTGCATATCAGTTAGGGTCAAACACCCTCTCCTGCATATCAGTTAGGGTCAAACACCCTCTCCTGCATATCAGTTAGGGTCAAACACTCTCTCCTGCATATCAGTTAGGGTCAAACACTCTCTCCTCCATATCAGTTAGGGTCAAACACTCTCTCCTGCATATCAGTTAGGGTCAAACACTCTCTCCTGCATATCAGTTAGGGTCAAACACCCTCTCCTGCATATCAGTTAGGGTCAAACACCCTCTCCTGCATGTCAGTTAGGGTCAAACACTCTCTCCTCCATATCAGTTAGGGTCAAACACTCTCTCCTGCATATCAGTTAGGGTCAAACACCCTCTCCTGCATATCAGTTAGGGTCAAACACCCTCTCCTCCATATCAGTTAGGGTCAAACACTCTCTCCTGCATATCAGTTAGGGTCAAACACCCTCTCCTGCATATCAGTTAGGGTCAAACACTCTCTCCTGCATATCAGTTAGGGTCAAACACTCTCTCCTGCAGATCAGTTAGGGTCAAACACTCTCTCCTGCATATCAGTTAGGGTCAAACACTCTCTCCTGCATATCAGTTAGGGTCAAACACTCTCTCCTGCATATCAGTTTAGGTCAAACACTCTCTCCTGCATATCAGTTAGGGTCAAACACCCTCTCCTGCATATCAGTTAGGGTCAAACACCCTCTCCTGCATATCAGTTAGGGTCAAACACTCTCTCCTGCATATCAGTTAGGGTCAAACACCCTCTCCTGCAGATCAGTTAGGGTCAAACACCCTCTCCTGCAGATCAGTTAGGGTCAAACACTCTCTCCTGCATATCAGTTAGGGTCAAACACCCTCTCCTGCATATCAGTTAGGGTCAAACACCCTCTCCTGCAGATCAGTTAGGGTCAAACACCCTCTCCTGCAGATCAGTTAGGGTCAAACACTCTCTCCTGCATATCAGTTAGGGTCAAACACCCTCTCCTGCATATCAGTTAGGGTCAAACACTCTCTCCTGCATATCAGTTAGGGTCAAACACTCTCTCCTGCATATCAGTTAGGGTCAAACACCCTCTCCTGCAGATCAGTTAGGGTCAAACACTCTCTCCTGCATATCAGTTAGGGTCAAACACTCTCTCCTGCATATCAGTTAGGGTCAAACACCCTCTCCTGCATATCAGTTAGGGTCAAACACCCTCTCCTGCATATCAGTTAGGGTCAAACACCCTCTCCTGCATATCAGTTAGGGTCAAACACCCTCTCCTGCATATCAGTTAGGGTCAGTCAAACACCCTCTCCTGCATATCAGTTAGGGTCAAACACCCTCTCCTGCATATCAGTTAGGGTCAGTCAAACACCCTCTCCTGCATATCAGTTAGGGTCAAACACCCTCTCCTGCATATCAGTTAGGGTCAAACACCCTCTCCTGCATATCAGTTAGGGTCAAACACCCTCTCCTGCATATCAGTTAGGGTCAGTCAAACACCCTCTCCTGCATATCAGTTAGGGTCAAACACCCTCTCCTGCATATCAGTTAGGGTCAAACACCCTCTCCTGCATATCAGTTAGGGTCAAACACTCTCTCCTGCATATCAGTTAGGGTCAAACACTCTCTCCTGCATATCAGTTAGGGTCAAACACTCTCTCCTGCATATCAGTTAGGGTCAAACACTCTCCTGCATATCCGTTAGGGTCAAACACTCTCTCCTGCATATCAGTTAGGGTCAAACACTCTCTCCTGCATATCAGTTAGGGTCAAACACCCTCTCCTGCATATCAGTTAGGGTCAAACACTCTCTCCTGCATATCAGTTAGGGTCAAACACTCTCTCCTCCATATCAGTTAGGGTCAAACACTCTCTCCTGCATATCAGTTAGGGTCAAACACCCTCTCCTGCATATCAGTTAGGGTCAAACACTCTCTCCTGCATATCAGTTAGGGTCAAACACTCTCTCCTGCATATCAGTTAGGGTCAAACACCCTCTCCTGCATATCAGTTAGGGTCAAACACTCTCTCCTGCATATCAGTTAGGGTCAAACACCCTCTCCTGCATATCAGTTAGGGTCAAACACCCTCTCCTGCATATCAGTTAGGGTCAAACACTCTCTCCTCCATATCAGTTAGGGTCAAACACTCTCTCCTGCATATCAGTTAGGATCAAACACCCTCTCCTCCATATCAGTTAGGGTCAAACACTCTCTCCTGCATATCAGTTAGGGTCAAACACCCTCTCCTGCATATCAGTTAGGGTCAAACACCCTCTCCTGCATATCAGTTAGGGTCAAACACCCTCTCCTGCATATCAGTTAGGGTCAAACACCCTCTCCTGCATATCAGTTAGGGTCAAACACCCTCTCCTGCATATCAGTTAGGGTCAAACACTCTCTCCTGCATATCAGTTAGGGTCAAACACTCTCTCCTGCATATCAGTTAGGGTCAAACACCCTCTCCTGCATATCAGTTAGGGTCAAACACTCTCTCCTGCATATCAGTTAGGGTCAAACACCCTCTCCTGCATATCAGTTAGGGTCAAACACCCTCTCCTGCATATCAGTTAGGGTCAAACACCCTCTCCTGCATATCAGTTAGGGTCAAACACTCTCTCCTGCATATCAGTTAGGGTCAAACACTCTCTCCTGCATATCAGTTAGGGTCAAACACTCTCTCCTGCATATCAGTTAGGGTCAAACACTCTCTCCTGCATATCAGTTAGGGTCAAACACTCTCTCCTGCATATCAGTTAGGGTCAAACACCCTCTCCTGCATATCAGTTAGGGTCAAACACCCTCTCCTGCATATCAGTTAGGGTCAAACACCCTCTCCTGCATATCAGTTAGGGTCAAACACCCTCTCCTGCATATCAGTTAGGGTCAAACACCCTCTCCTGCATATCAGTTAGGGTCAAACACTCTCTCCTGCATATCAGTTAGGGTCAAACACCCTCTCCTGCATATCAGTTAGGGTCAAACACCCTCTCCTGCATATCAGTTAGGGTCAAACACCCTCTCCTGCATATCAGTTAGGGTCAAACACTCTCCTGCATATCAGTTAGGGTCAAACACTCTCTCCTGCATATCAGTTAGGGTCAAACACCCTCTCCTGCATATCAGTTAGGGTCAAACACTCTCTCCTGCATATCAGTTAGGGTCAAACACTCTCTCCTGCATATCAGTTAGGGTCAAACACCCTCTCCTGCATATCAGTTAGGGTCAAACACCCTCTCCTGCATATCAGTTACGGTCAAACACCCTCTCCTGCATATCAGTTAGGGTCAAACACCCTCTCCTGCATATCAGTTAGGGTCAAACACCCTCTCCTGCATATCAGTTAGGGTCAAACACCCTCTCCTGCATATCAGTTAGGGTCAAACACCCTCTCCTGTGTAGCTGTTTTGGAGACTTTATCTTCAACCAGGTGAACTTGCCCTTGACCTCCTCTCCCCCGCTCCTCCTCTCCTGCAGAACAGAGGAGCATGTCCACCATGCTTTCCTCATCTGCTCGTTTGTCAGTGTGGAATAGAAGTGTGTGTGTGTCTGTCCATCTAGATGTGTTGTCATCCCCTGTTATCTGTTATCACTCTATTTTATCTCATTTATGTCTATCTCTCCCCCCCCCCCCCCCCAACACCCCTCCCCCCTCCCTCAGGTGGCCAGATGGGCCGAAGAGGAAGAGGAAGAACAGCCAGTGTTCGGTGAAGAGTGTCTCTGGTAAGAATTTTCCGTCTCCACCTTGGCCTTGCTGCTTTGTCAACAGCAACACAGCATCTGTACATCTCTATTTAAGACGACCAGCCTCTTGATGTGCAACACGTCTTGGCCAGCCTACAGTGGGCTCCCCCGGGCTTTAGCAGGGTATCATCCACAGGGTCTCCAAAAGTTTTACAACTCCATTAATCAATTTAGGGCAGAAGTATTTAAAAAGTCGGCAAACGCCATTTGATGAGGTATTACATTTTGTAGCTCGTTGTGTAAATGAGCATAAATATCATCTCATATCGACAGCAGACCCCTGATTTGAATCTAAATCGTATCGTGGCACTTTGTGACATCAGCAAATATCACATCGTTGTCCAAAGAATCTATAGAATATGGTATCGTGATGAAACTTGGGATTTACACCTCTATCGCTGATGTGACGAAAGTGGCGTCAAGGTCTTAAAATATATTGAAAAGGTCTTAAAAGGTATTGAATTTAAAAGGTAAAGGTAAAGTCCCACTGATTGTCAAACAATGTGTGAAATTTGTTCTCCGCATTTGACCCATCCCCTGGGGGAGCGGTGAGCAGCAGCGCCGCGCTCGGGAATCATATGGTGATCTAACCCCCCAATTCCAACCCCTTTGATGCTGAGTGCCAAGCAGGGAGGTGAATGGGTCCCATTTTTCTTTGGTATGACTCGGCCGGGGATCGAACTCACAACCTCCCAGTCTCAGGGTGGACACTCAGACCACAAGGCCACTGAGCTGGTCATTTAACTTCCTGTATATACCCTAAGTAGCATCGCAGGTACCACTACTATGATCATCTCTCTCTATAATCTTTCTTAATATTTTGTAGATACCCATGCGTTGAACTACATTGTAAAGGCCCAAACAGGAGTGTTCATGGCAATAGACTCTCAAGGGAAAGGGCTGTAATATAGAACACACATGACATTACACATAACCAAAAACAGCAGTCTCAATCGCTCCAGTGTAGATCCACAGTTTCAAAATGCATTTAGGACTCTTTTGGAGCCAACTATTGTACTGCAAAAAGCTCCCATGCTCAGTTCAAGATGAAAAATGTCTCCTGTCCAATTAAATTAAGAGAAAGGAAGCCAGCAGTGGGGCGAACTTTGCGTCACAAGTAGCGCTGTACTCACAATTGATTCTGATGTGGGTCTTGAAAGTGGACCAGACGGCTCATGTAAAAGCGCCAATACTAACTGGCCTAGGAGAATGGATAGCTTCAGTTTTAAGTGTATAGGAAAGCAGAACATATCGGTACGAGTGGCCTTGGTGCGGCTTCTGGTTTTGTCTGGCCGAAAAGTAAGTAAAACCAAACAACAATCACTGTATCTTTGAAATATCCACGATCACAATTTGGTTGTTTCTATTTGAAGACGGGGTTAAGGCGGCTTAAATCGCCTCAAGATGTTGTCGTTTTCCATTTGCGTTTCCTGACACATCTTGGGACCGAATGCGTAAACCATCGCTGGAAAAACGTGCGTTAACTTAGTAGGTCTGTACTGATAGCACATTCCTAAGATGAGCACGTTACCCCTCTTCTTTGAAATCCTTTTTGTTTTAGCTGAAAATTATAACGAGGCCTGCAACCAGGCCAGGAACTAACAACCGTGCCGCCCCCAAGAGCCCCCAAGAGCCCCCAAGAGCGCCGCCATTTGTTGTAAGTTGAATCCAGTGGAGAAGGAACGCAGGCGATGACAGCAGACAGGAGCAAACGGCTTTCAGATGTCTGGCTTGGCACTGCAGCTCTACTTCTGCTTTTTTGCCATCCTATTGCCACAGTAGTATCAGAGGAGATGTTTCTCCTGTAGCCACAGTAGTATCAGAGATGTTTCTCCTGTAGCCACAGTAGTATGAGAGGAGATGTTTCTCCTGTAGCCACAGTAGTATGAGAGGAGATGTTTCTCCTGTAGCTACAGTAGTATGAGAGGAGATGTTTCTCCTGTAGCCACAGTGGTATGAGAGGAGATGAAAAATCCCCTGCAGTGCGCTCTAACGGCTACATTCCACTAGGTCCGTGTCCGGTCCGTCTGCGCTGTGGTACGGCATCGGAGCCGATACGTTTCCACTCTAATCATTGTGTCAACTCCCACCTACTCCGCTGCGTTGCGTGTCTACTCCGTCCCAGCTCCGACGATCCGGAGCTCTCCGAAAAAGATACGCAGAGCTTCTATTTTTCACGGATGTCGGAGCACAGCCGCAGCAAGCTCGCACAGATACGGTAGAGTGGGACAGGAAAAACGACCCAGAAACAAAATAAAACATCCGGTGGTTATCAAAATAAAACACACTGTCGACCCCAGATCTTCTTTTTTTTTTTTTGTTGACCCTAGATCGTATTTCACATACGGTAGTCACATCAACATAACGTCACAATGGGTGGAATATGCGCGATTTCACCGCGAGAACTTGCCGGTCTCGTCACTCTAGCTGTCTGGCGCAGCGGAGCCGTGACGTGCTCTGCACGCAGCCGGTGAGTGTTGACGCAGCACAGAGCACGGAGCAAAATCGGAGCTCAGCCGCAACGCAACGCAATGCAACCAGTGCAATCCCGGCGTAAGCCTGCGCCTGTGAGTTCACCAACCTCTGTGAATGGGTTGGTGGCTCATGGCGTACAGCAGGGCTCTTCAATTGGCGCCCTCTGTGTGGCCCACGCTGGAATTGCAAAAAACAAACAAAATGTACAGTGCACCTGAACGCAACATGCAAGATACCTGCTGAATAAGTGTCCAAATGTTCATGTCATTCTGGCCAATACTCCACTTCTGTTATAACATTTCAGTCTGAATATGGAATATCTTTCAATAATCTTTATGATTAAAAGGCTAAAAGTAATTTCATGTGTAAGAAATGACTGTTCTATATTGAAGTAAACATTTAAATAATTAACTCGTTGGTTTTGGTTGGTTTGGTTTTATTTAGCTTCAAGAGTGCATTTTTGTTCATGTGTGACCCTCAACAGGCTTTGAGAATCCCGGGCCACACGTTATGAATATAGCCATGTTATAAACAACAAACTAACGCTGGTGATCCGTATGGAAACAGTGTTACTCGAAATGGTTAAAAGTTCTATCAATTTGGTCATTTAGTGGCGTTTTACTGCCATGTAACATAACTAACTAGCGGCTAACATTAGCCACAGTAGGCATTACCCATGGATGCATTGCTCTTAAAGGGCTCGCGCCGCGTGAACTACAGTAATAATCAATGGGGAAAAAAACAATTTTTCACATGAGTGGGGATTCATTTGAGGGCACAAAAAAAAGCAGTGTTCAACCCATAGAGGGAACTTATGCTGCTGAAAATGATACAAATGGTACAATGGTAACAGTTTGGTCTCAAATGTTGAAATTTTGACCAGAATTCTTCACACACACCCCCCAAAGTCATATATATTGGTTAAAAGCTGAAAAAAAGTGTTTTGGGGTAAGTTACACTTTAACATTAGCAAATAGATTTAACACATTTTCACACATTCAAGTCTGTCTCTTTTTTTACTTGTTGTCTGTGAGCTTCAGTAAAGCTGCTAGTTCTCATTATAAACATGATCAGTGTTGTAACAGTAATTAACATTGATCCGTGTCTCAAACTATGCTGTGTTGGGTCCTTCAATTTGAGGGGATTGGGCCTGGAAAGTCCTTGAATATGATGTTTAAGAAGGTGTTAGAACGCTGACACTGTAAATTCTCATATGCGGGCATGATGTCGTGTATGCAGACATGACTTTATTAGGGCCATATGAAATCTGTAAAAAAAAATCCAACTTCCCTTTAAAACAAATCTCCAAATTCAGTTTTTCCCCCATTTTAATTTTAATTTCGGGGTTAGGATTTTTTTTTTGGCTCTCTCAGACAAGCCTCTTCAACATGTTTCTCAAAGTGAAAACTAAGTTGCGAGGTGCAGCAAGGGTCCCACGCAAGACCCACTTCCCTCTCGAAACTATTATATATATAATATATAATAGTTATAATTATTAAATATATAATTATTTCACTACACCTATTTTACAATGATGAAATCATTTCACTTACTACAATAAGTAGCGCCTACTTTTGATTTTGCTAATTACCGGTAGGCCTAAATTGATCAATTTCTGCCAAATTATGGAAAATTCTGTAATATTCCATGTTTTACAGTTGATTCCATTTTTATTACCAAATTCCATGATTTAATTGCGGAACTCATATGGCCCTACTGTGTGTGTCCCATCCTGTATGATTGTCTGCTGGGGCTCGATGCACAGGAGCTTCCTTGAGGCACCTGTGATAACACGTAGCGCTCTGCTCCCCCTCTCTCATGTCATGGTCTGCTCCACCCCCCCCCCTCCTCCTCCTCCTCCTCCTCCTCCCTCCTCCAAACGTCCCTGTCTCTCCTCCTCTCCTATAGCTCTTAGCGTCTCTGTTCCAGGGTACATCCCCAGCTACCTGGAGAAGGATGAGCCGTGCGTGGTGTGCGGGGACAAGGCCACGGGCTACCACTACCGCTGCATCACCTGCGAGGGCTGCAAGGTACAGTGAGGACACCTCCCACACATTAATAATATGACCTAGCACAGGGCAGAGCACAGCGGAACCATACCGATACCAATACTGCTTATCGATAGCGATTCTTATCGATACTACTCTCCGTAATTTGGTGCAAGGCCGGCCGCCCGAAAAATTAGACATGTTATTTTACTAAAAATAATGCATTTTACCAAGTAAAATTACAAGTGTTTCAAGTGCTTTACTGAAATATTTGGGCCATATAATGATAATACAATTATCTCAACCTTAAAAGGTTACATATAGGTGCCAAAAAGCCATAAATTCACATCAAAGAACAAAGAAAAACAACAATTATAATTCAAGTTTAAACAGTAAGTGTGCAGCTGCAGCATTTTTTTTTTTTTTACTTTTCAACTGAGCATGCAGACAATTAAAATAAGGGTGCAATGCATGCTTTTGCACCCCCGTAGAACCGGGCCTGGTGTGGCCTGTTTTTTTCCCACGTCATGTGATGGAAATTTCAACTCACCAATTGGCCACTGGCCACACAGACAAAGTGCTTTGATCTGCTGGCCTGGCCGCACTGAAAACATGGCTCTTGTCTTGTGGCGAAAACCCAACGTTGCTTTTCCCGTTTGGGAGCATTTCAGCTTTCTGCCCGATGGAGATGGAAAGCCAAAGAATTTGGATGAGGCTGTGTGTCGCGTTTGTGGCAAGAAAATCAATTCCATGCGAGGAAACGCGACAAATCTCGCATGGCATCTGAGCATCACTCGTGCCACGCTATTCACCTTATGTTCAGACGCGGGGGTGGGCCAAATTCTTCCGGGTCGTGTTAACACTTTCGGCGGTCACGGCGCAAAATACAAAAGAACGTCGACGAAGAGAGTTGTTTTTGTAGCGGACAGTGCAGGGGGTAAAACAAAGAACGTAGCCTACTACTTTGAGCTCGGTACACAGAAAGAAAGCGGAGTACCCACTGTTAGCGAGGTCAGATAACGTTATCGTCGACAATGACGAGCACTTTCTTGTAAAACACACCTGGACTCCAACAAAGAAAGTTTCAGATCGTTTTCTCTCCTCCGAGCGCAGCTCAAGCCACTTACGTCTATAAGACCCGCAGACGTTAACGTAATTCCCTGGAATGCGAGAATTAACGAGCCAGTTACGTGGCGTTGCATTCTTAGACATTGCCGTTTGCTTTTATTTGGTATGCTACATACAATTGGCTAAATTATTAGTTAATTCAGAGTTAGATGATATTGGAGCCGCCGGCCATTTTATTTTTAGCCGGAAGTCGTCACACGACCACACAACCGGGTCAAATGGGCGTGGCTACATAAGGTGAATATGATGCAATGAAAGACAACCCATCCACCTCCGAAGATACCGGCTCAGGACTGCGCAAAATAGGAGGCGTATCCAAAAGCCTTTGCCAGAGTGAAGAAATACAGCCAAGACAGCAACAAGTGGCGACAGTAACAAGTGTAACCAAGTATGTTCAGTAATCCTATGTTGTCTGTTGAATGCTTGCTTGCCGAATGCGTGGCTGGAATGCCGACCAATATACGTAGGCGTATGTTTCAAAGACGTATACTCTCATTATTATCAACAACACTGGAATAAAGATAGACGATATAAAGAATATATACTAGATGAATAAATGCATCCAAAACCTATATTTAAGGACAATTACCTACCTATTTAATTTATTTTGTTGTTGTTTTTGTTTGTTTTTTGTTACCGCAACAGTTTGATTGGCTCCACTAATTTGTGCGCTATGGAAAAAGTCACTATTGCGGCAGCCCTAACTCCAAGTGACTTTTGTCGCTAAGGTGTGCTGATGTGTGCATGCACCATCAGCTCAAAAGCATGAGAGAGAGAGAGAGAGAGAGAGAGAGAGAGACAGAAAATGAGCAAGTGAGCGATGAGAGAGAGAGAGAACGAGCAAGTGAGCGATGCGATGCAGGCAGAACGTAATGTAGGCGGTTGGCAGCGGAGATGAAACATGACCGAGTAAAAAGTGGAATAAAACAGAACACGAGTAACAACACAGCAGCCAGACTCTGTGCTGGGACCCGTTTCATGTTAGCGACCCCGGGGGGGGGGGGGGGGGGGGGGGGAGGTCACTGGAGGGATTCAGAGTGCTCTGAAATATAAAGCTGTAACCCTCCTGTGACCAAAATATATTTTTCTTTGGCCCCCCCAAGTGATTGGGAAAATAATTTGATCGACGCTTCCCCAACAAATGTTATACTATTTTCACTGGTAAAACAGTGCTGTCGATAACAATGTTCATTGTCAATAAAATCATAGGCAGTCGCAGCGCGAGGCGGGCATCACGCATGGGACAAAATTAGGCAAAGCACCGTAATAGCTTGGACTTGGACTATGAGATGAAATATAAAATTAGGATCAATGCATTATTAAAGCTGCATTCAGCAATTGTTTGTGTTAAAATAAGTGTTAAATGGCTCTACATTCTGACAGCAATCACTGAATTAGAGTGTTTGGTCAGTGACTTGAAACCCCCAACACCCCTCTGTCCTCTATCTCTCTCCTGTAGCCCTCTCTCCTGCAGGGAGGACGTATCTCCGCAACCGTAACGCGGAGAGACCCAGGCGTTGGATTCGGGGTGAAAGAATACATACAATGTATAGACCTTTAAAGGCATCGCGATCTGACCTTCCGTTTCCCAGAAAACGTCAACATTTCTCTGATTGGATAGTGGGAGGTCGATGCCAAATTTGTATCCAGTTGATGTGAGGTGGCTTTAACTCACCAGCCTTTGCATAG
This sequence comes from Poromitra crassiceps, assembly GCF_964638095.1. Taxonomy (NCBI): domain Eukaryota; kingdom Metazoa; phylum Chordata; class Actinopteri; order Beryciformes; family Melamphaidae; genus Poromitra; species Poromitra crassiceps. Next base: position 42,120,067 of record NC_139644.1, on the reverse strand, counting down.
AAGCATGAAGTCACAACATCAATCTCAAGATAGAATGAATCAAGCGCTTCCCAGGTTCTATCAGTTGGACATGTGTTCAACAGCTGCACTATTTGTTATGTTGCCCCGGCTGACTCACTTTTTCCTGATCCAATTAACCAATTAAAGGCTACAACAGCTCCCTTGCATTCGACAGAATGGAATGTGTTGGCTTGTCATGTTCAGCCTTGACTTAAGCAGGTATCCCAATTTAAAAGTAAGTTAAAATGCCCTGCCTCTGCTGTGCAACTCAGAGATGCGTTGCTGCTTTTTTTTTTCCAATATTTTATTTTAGCAGCCTTTTTTCTTTTTTTTAAACAACACACAAACAAGGCAAACAGACAGGCTCATACACATGAGGACGAAAGAAAAGAAAAGAAAAACAAAACAAATACATATATTCTTGACACTCAGTATTGTATCATACTACCAGTTGCACAACGTATCTATCTACATGCTTGCAGGACATATCGTAGGCAAGTTACCCGTCGCCCTCAGCCTCACTGAGGTAGGCTAAAAATGGGTCCCAAAAAATATATATATATATATATATATTTTTCAATTTTCAAAACGTAAAACAGAAACAACAAAAGGCTCAGACAGAGAAAGAAAAAACACACAAACATATGAATTTCGACGAAAAGTCGACTTTGGCCCAGCGAATTTCGACTAGTGTTTTTGCTAGAAATACCCATCCCTAATATATATACTGTATATATATATATATATATATATATATATAGATAGATAGATAGGTAGGTAGGTAGGTAGGTAGGTAGGTAGGTAGATAGATAGATAGATAGATAGATAGATAGATAGGTAGGTAGGTAGGTAGGTAGGTAGGTAGGTAGATAGATAGATAGATAGATAGATAGGTAGGTAGGTAGGTAGGTAGGTAGATAGATAGATAGATAGATAGATAGATAGATAGTAGAGATGCGCGGATGAGCTTTTATGCCATCCTAATCCGCGTGTATGCATGACCTTCCATGCTGTATTATGTCCAGTCCACCATGTGCCACTTGCCCTCATGTAGCTTACTCGGCTAACGCTATAGCTTTAAGTTTAGTTTACTTGATTGCCTCATTGTATGGGAAAATACGTACGCGTCTTCTCTTCAAACACGTCTTCAGCGGAGACTCCTTTTTGAGGGTGACATCATTGACCATATATGGATGAAAAGTGGAGCCTGACCTAGCACATGGATATTGTTTTGTTTACGTCCGTGGGTCCTTTGGGGATCTACAATAGGTGACTAAGAATGTGCCTGACGGAAAATGTAGCTTAAAATACGTTCATAGACTAGAGAACGCAATTAATATTATTTTTCCTCATTAATGATACATCGTTTCAACCGCCCGCAACCCATCCACTATTAATCAGAATGTTTATTTTTATGATCTGGCCCGCCCGCGGGGCGGGATATCCGCGGTCAGTGTGGTTATAACTGCGGCCCACGCATCACTAATAGATAGATCGATAGATAGATCCAGGCGCGGACTGCATAATCGGGCACGTCGGGCAAATGCCGGTGGCCTGGCCTGGCCTGAAAAAAAAATAATAATAATAATAATAATTGGTGCCCGCAGTCAGGCCACTCACTGAACAGCAAGCAGGCCAGACGCCGCCTACTGGTTTACTAGTGGTTTTATTACTTTATTCAGGGTTAAAGTGGGTGCATCTCATTGTAAAATTGGACTCGGCCCAAATTGGGCTTCAAACGGCCCAAATTGGGCTTCAAACGGCCCAAATTGGGCTTCAAACGGCCCAAATTGGGCTTCAAACGGCCCAAATCTGGCTACAAACGACACAAATTGGGCTTCAAACGGCCCAAATTTGGCTTCAAATAGCCCAAATTGGGCTTCAAATAGCCCAAATTGGGCTTCAAACGGCCCAAATTTTCCCCCGCCGCCCTTTGGACGCCAGCACGCGCGTCGGCCCGTATCGCCCTGGCCTGCTTGGTATCTAATGCCCGGCCTGAATTAAGATCCCAGTTCGCCCCTGGATAGATCACACTATCATAACATGTCCTGGAGAATTTCAGTTGAACAGACAGATGGGATAATTTCTGGACAAGTATTAAATCTGTGTTTAGAGCTGAGCTGTGTATGTGAGCCTGCGTGCCGGGCCAGGCCAGGCCAGGCCAGGCCAGGCCAGGCCGGGCCGGGCCAGGCAGGGCCAGGCCGGGCGATGCGTCTGCGAGCGAGACCTCGAGGGGAAACCAACGAGGGGCGACATGGTGACTCTCAAACTCCACAACGTTGTTCCAGGAAGTGCCTGCAACTGTCATGGCACTGACTGTTGCCGCTACTTCTGCTCTGGACCAGACACACACAGAACAGACACACACAAAGCAGACACACACAGAGCAGACACACACAGAACAGACACACACAGAACAGACACACACAGAGCAGACACACACAGAACAGACACACACAGAGCAGACACACACAGAACAGACACACACAGAACAGACACACACAAAGCAGACACACACAGAGCAGACACACACAGAACAGACACACACAGAACAGACACACACAGAACAGACACACACAGAACAGACACTGTTTGATACTAATACGCAATAACATTTCATTGTTTTTTTGTTTTTTTTTCATTTAATTTTGTGGCTATGCAGCTTGATATCTAATTTAAACACTGAATGCTGTCTCTGTTTCTCTTCCACCTTGTCTTTCTGCCCCCCTCTCTTTTTGCTATCTTTATTGTGCTATTCCTGTCCTCTCTCTCCCTCCCCCCTCTCTCTATCTCTCTATCTCTCTCTCCCTCCCCCCTCTCTCTATCTCTCTATCTATCTCTCTCTCCCTCCCCCCTCTCTCTATCTCTCTATCTCTATCTCCCTCCCCCCTCTCTCTATCTCTCTATCTCTCCCTCCCCCCTCTCTCTATCTCTCTATCTCTCCCTCCCCCCTCTCTCTATCTCTCTATCTCTCTCTCCCTCCCCCCTCTCTCCATCTCTCTATCTCTCTCTCCCTCCCCCCTCTCTCCATCTCTCTATCTCTCCCTCCCCCCTCTCTCTATCTCTCTATCTCTCTCTCCCTCCCCCCTCTCTCTATCTCTCTCTCCCTCCCCCCTCTCTCTATCTCTCTCTCTCTCCCTCCCCCCTCTCTCCATCTCTCTATCTCTCTCTCCAGGGTTTCTTCCGCAGAACCATCCAGAAGAACCTCCACCCGTCCTACTCGTGTAAATACGAAGGCTGCTGCATCATCGACAAGATCACTCGCAACCAGTGTCAGCTGTGCCGCTTCAACAAGTGCATCACCGTGGGCATGGCCATGGACTGTGAGTCACATGATGTCACCTATGATGTCACTAACCTATGATGAGACCTATGATGTCACTAACCTATGATGAGACCTATGATGTCACTAACCTATGATGAGACCTATGATGTCACTAACCTATGATGAGACCTATGATGTCACTAACCTATGATGGGACCTATGATGTCACTAACCTATGATGAGACCTATGATGTCACTAACCTATGATGAGACCTATGATGTCACTAACCTATGATGAGACCTATGATGTCACTAACCTATGATGGGACCTATGATGTCACTAACCTATGGTGAGACCTATGATGTCACTAACCTATGATGAGACCTATGATGTCACTAACCTATGATGAGACCTATGATGTCACTAACCTATGATGAGACCTATGATGTCACTAACCTATGATGGGACCTATGATGTCACTAACCTATGGTGAGACCTATGATGTCACTAACCTATGATGAGACCTATGATGTCACTAACCTATGATGAGACCTATGATGTCACTAACCTATGATGAGACCTATGATGTCACTAACCTATGATGAGACCTATGATGTCACTAACCTATGATGAGACCTATGATGTCACTAACCTATGATGAGACCTATGATGTCACTAACCTATGATGGGACCTATGATGTCACTAACCTATGGTGAGACCTATGATGTCACTAACCTATGATGAGACCTATGATGTCACTAACCTATGATGAGACCTATGATGTCACTAACCTATGATGAGACCTATGATGTCACTAACCTATGATGAGACCTATGATGTCACTAACCTATGATGGGACCTATGATGTCACTAACCTATGGTGAGACCTATGATGTCACTAACCTATGATGAGACCTATGATGTCACTAACCTATGATGAGACCTATGATGTCACTAACCTATGATGAGACCTATGATGTCACTAACCTATGATGAGACCTATGATGTCACTAACCTATGATGAGACCTATGATGTCACTAACCTATGATGAGACCTATGATGCCTTCTGCGTGTGCCACTTTGTTCAACAACACCAGACTACGTACAGCAACATGTGAGAAGTAGCAGTCAAAGGAATGCAATTGTCGTGTGGTAAAACGATGGACTGTATGGTAAAACATGACGACAGCTAAAAAATGTGCCCATCTTGAGGTTTGCGTTGTATTTACAGCTGTAAACACAGACTTCCTGTCTGTGTTATTCTTGTGTAAGTAACACGTCTATGCAAAAGCAACGCCTCTTCGTTAATGAGAGGGCCAGTGGACTTTTCATTACAGTTCAGACACACACGCACACACACATACACGCGCGCGCACACACACACACACACACACACACACACACACACACACACACACACACACAGACACAGACACAGACACACACACACACACACCAGTGTTGCGTCTCTAATTTTACATGGGGGAATAGTAGTCATTGCGCTCTGCATCTGTTCCTGTGGATAAAGGAAATTATTTCCTCGAGGATATTTTGATGAAAACACAAACCCGTAACATCTGGACGACTACAGAACATCTGGACGACTACAGAACATCTGGACGACTACAGTCGGGCTAAATTGTGGTGTTATTTTTTTTATTCCACGTTTTCTCTCTCTGATGATTAAACACAGAAGGGACTTTGGAAACACACGCATAGAGACAGTTTGTATGTGAAGCAGACACACACACATAGAGACAGTTTGTATGTGAAGCAGACACACACACATAGAGACAGTTTGTATGTGAAGCAGACACACACACATAGAGACAGTTTGTATGTGAAGCAGACACACACACATAGAGACAGTTTGTATGTGAAGCAGACACACACACATAGAGACAGTTTGTATGTGAAGCAGACACACACACATAGAGACAGTTTGTATGTGAAGCAGACACACACACATAGAGACAGTTTGTATGTGAAGCAGACACACACACATAGAGACAGTTTGTATGTGAAGCAGACACACACATAGAGACAGTTTGTATGTGAAGCAGACACACACACATAGAGACAGTTTGTATGTGAAGCAGACACACACACATAGAGACAGTTTGTATGTGAAGCAGACACACACACATAGAGACAGTTTGTATGTGAAGCAGACACACACACATAGAGACAGTTTGTATGTGAAGCAGACACACACACATAGAGACAGTTTGTATGTGAAGCAGACACACACACATAGAGACAGTTTGTATGTGAAGCAGACACACAGATAGAGACAGTTTGTATGTGAAGCAGACACACACACATAGAGACAGTTTGTATGTGAAGCAGACACACACGCATAGAGACAGTTTGTATGTGAAGCAGACACACACACATAGAGACAGTTTGTATGTGAAGCAGACACACACACATAGAGACAGTTTGTATGTGAAGCAGACACACACACATAGAGACAGTTTGTATGTGAAGCAGACACACACACATAGAGACAGTTTGTATGTGAAGCAGACACACACATAGATACAGTTTGTATGTGAAGCAGACACACACACATAGAGACAGTTTGTATGTGAAGCAGACACACACATAGAGACAGTTTGTATGTGAAGCAGACACACACACATAGAGACAGTTTGTATGTGAAGCAGACACACGCATAGAGACAGTTTGTATGTGAAGCAGACACACACATAGAGACAGTTTGTATGTGAAGCAGACACACACACATAGAGACAGTTTGTATGTGAAGCAGACACACACATAGAGACAGTTTGTATGTGAAGCAGACACACACACATAGAGACAGTTTGTATGTGAAGCAGACACACGCATAGAGACAGTTTGTATGTGAAGCAGACACACACATAGAGACAGTTTGTATGTGAAGCAGACACACACACATAGAGACAGTTTGTATGTGAAGCAGACACACACACATAGAGACAGTTTGTATGTGAAGCAGACACACGCATAGAGACAGTTTGTATGTGAAGCAGACACACACACACATAGAGACAGTTTGTATGTGAAGCAGACACACGCATAGAGACAGTTTGTATGTGAAGCAGACACACACACACACACATAGAGACAGTTTGTATGTGAAGCAGACACACACACATAGATACAGTTTGTATGTGAAGCAGACACACGCATAGAGACAGTTTGTATGTGAAGCAGACACACACACATAGAGACAGTTTGTATGTGAAGCAGACACACGCATAGAGACAGTTTGTATGTGAAGCAGACACACATAGAGACAGTTTGTATGTGAAGCAGACACACACATAGAGACAGTTTGTATGTGAAGCAGACACACACACATAGAGACAGTTTGTATGTGAAGCAGACACACAGATAGAGACAGTTTGTATGTGAAGCAGACACACACACATAGAGACAGTTTGTATGTGAAGCAGACACACACACATAGAGACAGTTTGTATGTGAAGCAGACACACAGATAGAGACAGTTTGTATGTGAAGCAGACACACACACATAGAGACAGTTTGTATGTGAAGCAGACACACACACATAGAGACAGTTTGTATGTGAAGCAGACACACACAGATAGAAACAGTTTGTATGTGAAGCAGACACACACACATAGAGACAGTTTGTATGTGAAGCAGACACACACACATAGAGACAGTTTGTATGTGAAGCAGACACACACAGATAGAGACAGTTTGTATGTGAAGCAGACACACACACATAGAGACAGTTTGTATGTGAAGCAGACACACACACATAGAGACAGTTTGTATGTGAAGCAGACACACACACATAGAGACAGTTTGTATGTGAAGCAGACACACACACATAGAGACAGTTTGTATGTGAAGCAGACACACACATAGAGACAGTTTGTATGTGAAGCAGACACACACACATAGAGACAGTTTGTATGTGAAGCAGACACACACATAGAGACAGTTTGTATGTGAAGCAGACACACACACATAGAGACAGTTTGTATGTGAAGCAGACACACACATAGAGACAGTTTGTATGTGAAGCAGACACACATAGAGACAGTTTGTATGTGAAGCAGACACACACACATAGAGACAGTTTGTATGTGAAGCAGACACACACACATAGAGACAGTTTGTATGTGAAGCAGACACACACACATAGAGACAGTTTGTATGTGAAGCAGACACACAGATAGAGACAGTTTGTATGTGAAGCAGACACACACACATAGAGACAGTTTGTATGTGAAGCAGACACACACACATAGAGACAGTTTGTATGTGAAGCAGACACACACACATAGAGACAGTTTGTATGTGAAGCAGACACACAGATAGAGACAGTTTGTATGTGAAGCAGACACACACACATAGAGACAGTTTGTATGTGAAGCAGACACACACACAGATAGAGACAGTTTGTATGTGAAGCAGACACACACACATAGAGACAGTTTGTATGTGAAGCAGACACACACACATAGAGACAGTTTGTATGTGAAGCAGACACACACACATAGAGACAGTTTGTATGTGAAGCAGACACACACACATAGAGACAGTTTGTATGTGAAGCAGACACACACACATAGAGACAGTTTGTATGTGAAGCAGACACACGCATAGAGACAGTTTGTATGTGAAGCAGACACACACACATAGAGACAGTTTGTATGTGAAGCAGACACACGCATAGAGACAGTTTGTATGTGAAGCAGACACACACACATAGAGACAGTTTGTATGTGAAGCAGACACACACACATAGAGACAGTTTGTATGTGAAGCAGACACACGCATAGAGACAGTTTGTATGGGAAGCAGACACACACATAGAGACAGTTTGTATGTGAAGCAGACACACACAGAGACAGTTTGTATGTGAAGCAGACACACACAGAGACAGTTTGTATGTGAAGCAGACACACACACATAGAGACAGTTTGTATGTGAAGCAGACACACACACATAGAGACAGTTTGTATGTGAAGCAGACACACACGCATAGAGACAGTTTGTATGTGAAGCAGACACACACACATAGAGACAGTTTGTATGTGAAGCAGACACACACACATAGAGACAGTTTGTATGTGAAGCAGACACACACATAGAGACAGTTTGTATGTGAAGCAGACACACATATAGAGACAGTTTGTATGTGAAGCAGACACACACACATAGAGACAGTTTGTATGTGAAGCAGACACACACGCATAGAGACAGTTTGTATGTGAAGCAGACACACACACATAGAGACAGTTTGTATGTGAAGCAGACACACACACATAGATACAGTTTGTATGTGAAGCAGACACACACACATAGAGACAGTTTGTATGTGAAGCAGACACACACACATAGAGACAGTTTGTATGTGAAGCAGACACACACACATAGAGACAGTTTGTATGTGAAGCAGACACACACACATAGAGACAGTTTGTATGTGAAGCAGACACACACACATAGAGACAGTTTGTATGTGAAGCAGACACACACACATAGAGACAGTTTGTATGTGAAGCAGACACACATATAGAGACAGTTTGTATGTGAAGCAGACACACACACATAGAAACAGTTTGTATGTGAAGCAGACACACACATAGAGACAGTTTGTATGTGAAGCAGACACACACACATAGAGACAGTTTGTATGTGAAGCAGACACACGCATAGAGACAGTTTGTATGTGAAACAGACACATAGAAACAGTTTGTATGTGAAGCAGACACACACATAGAGACAGTTTGTATGTGAAGCAGACACACACACATAGAAACAGTTTGTATGTGAAGCAGACACACATATAGAGACAGTTTGTATTTTTTTTAATCGCATGCTATTTTGTCCCTTCTACGCACCCTTACTTGTAGTCAAGCCGCCACTTCCTGCTGCCTGTCACATCTTAGTGATGGATTCCAAAGTCTCCACTGAGCTTTGGAATGGCTCGTTTCAGTGCCACACGGCTTGGTTGACAAATCAAAAGTAATTATGTCTGTTGTGTCAAGCGGAATTTTACTATCGCCGAAATACTAGCATTATTAGCGTACGAGCTAACGTTTCTACCGAGCCAAACGTGCAGGTCCCGCTAACGTCAGTCAGGCTGCAGGCAACCGCTTCGCCTAAGCCGTGGCAAAGCCCTGTTTTAGAACGTGTAAATGGCCACAGACCACAGACCTGTGGATGAAACTAACGTTACAGTACATGTAAGAAGCAGCGTTTGCTAATGGGTGCCAATTGACTGCAGACCTGCACGTGCTGTAGGCTACATTTTGTAGGCTGCAACCCGGAAATCCGTTCAAAAAATATGACATCTCACAGAATAAGCACTACGTTTCTAATAGTCCTGCTAACAGAATGATTATAGATTCTATAATATAGACCATATTATACTTTATGAAATATTATAAAGTCTGCATAAAGTGTTATTATACAGGCAATGTTATAGACAGGATTAGAGTACACTATGCAAAACATGAAATTGTCTCCTACCTCTAAGTCATGGTTGCAAGCCCACACTGTTGTCACTATAGTAGATGTGTTTTGAAGTAGACATTGTATTAACTGGCTCTACATTACATTTCTAATGATTTGAAAGAAATCATATAAAAGCTCATGTCAAAAAATACAGATATCTAACCCCTCCAAATCTCAACCACCCACCCCCCTTCCTTTCCCAGTGGTGCTGGACGACTCAAAGCGTGTGGCCAAGCGGCGTCTTATTGAGGAGAATCGTGAGAAGCGTAAGAAGGAGGAGATGGTGAAGACGCTGCAGACGCGTCCGGAGCCCAGCACCTCGGAGTGGGAGCTGATCAGGATGGTGACGGAGGCCCACCGCCACACCAACGCCCAGGGCTCCAGCTGGAAGCAGAAGCGCAAGTTCCTGGTGAGGGAGCCTCGCGTCGTCTCATTTGGTCAATCTCTTTTATCCGTTTGTGTTCATCTACTCTATAGCAGTGGTTCTCCAACTTGTATGGCTTCAGTACCCCCCTTTCCCTGATTTTTGAGTATCCCCTTTACCCAACTACAACATTTTGCTTAGAAAACTACAAGAGAAAACTATAGGATCTGATGCAATTAATGAATGAATGATAAGCCACCTTTTAAAGAATATGACATTACAAAATAGGAAATGGAGTGAAAGAGTAGCAATCAGTGCCTCCCGAGTAGATTTATTTGAACATTACATTTATTTTCAGGATTTATTCCTACATTTGTACAAGTACCCCCTGTAGTACCTCCCCGTACCCATAGGGGTACATGTACCCTAGTTTGGGAACCACTTTCTAACTCCAGCATTCGTACAGTTCATTCTTTCACTTTAAAGGAGAATTTGGGTATTTTTCAACCTCGACCCTATTTTCCTAATTATCATTTTAATGTCGTTAAAAAGACCACATGAACCCAAGTGTCGCGAGGGGTCGGTGACGTATCAGACTGAAAACAGATATTGCCTGAGATGAAAGAGGGTTGAGAGGCGGGCCATACCGTGTCGATGATTTGATTTGACAGTTCTGGGCACTGGAGTTGGCGTTGGCCAATCCTGGCGTGTTCCGCCCCCAAATCGAGCGTGTTCTGGCGCTACGCGACTGGGCTCCGGGAGAACCAGGCAGCCGGCTGCTTCCGTGTGGAGCGGTGCGGACATGCCGAGGCAGGAGTGCTGCCTGTCGGCTTGGAGCGTCGACTAGCCACGCTAAAGAGCCGCGGTAAATACAATATTCCTGGAATGCTAGTTTAACGAACCAGTTACACGTCTTATGCGTTCTACATCAAATTAAGACATTACCGTTTGCTTTATTTTGTGTGTTACATACTTATTGACCAAGTTATTAGTTAGTTTATGGGCTAGAAATTCTGCCAGGTTACAGGCAGTAGGCGCCATCTTGCCTGCAGAATTTTCTCCTCAAAATGAATATTGATTGACAGCTGCCATGTCGTGATATGATTGGTTGAAATGTGGTAGACACTTGATAGTACTTTGTTACGTCACCATACTGTAGATTACAGTTATGTATGAAATCCTGAAAAATGAACTTTTGATGTGAAAAAGTGTGAAAGACTGAAGAATTTTTTTTGGGTGATTTTTTTTTTTTGCATACATTATTAACACATTGAGTGCCAAGGACGTCTGTGGACGTCCTAAAAAAAAGTAACGTTCAGTGCCAAGGACGTCTGTGGACGTCCTAAAATCATAATTCATATTATTCCATAATTCTGCTGTTTAAGGTCGTACCTAGCCAGTGAGCATGAATCCCTTCAAGGGATCACACGGCGCCACCGTGTGATGGGGGGGGAGTGAGAGGAGAGGGGGGGGGGGGGGCACGCAGGCTGCACAGAAACCACACCACGCCACCACATCAGAAAACACCAGCCAGAGTCAGTGAATGTGCTCGAAATTAGAGTGCAAAAGGTATTCATAAAAGTGACTATATCTTGAAAAGTAAAAAAAAAACGGCAGAAAACCCTTGAAAGTGCACTTTTTTCAGAGGCTGTCATTTCATAATGGAACTGTCTAGAAACAAAATTTCTTCTTTGGAAGAAGCAGGAGTGTTCAATGTTTCATTAAAGTCCAGCTCTGTCAATATAGCCCCTAATAGAAAAAATTCTATAGCTGTTTTCAACTGAATGGAAGTGAATCTGGCACAGGCTCCAGACAATTTTACTGAAGCGCTGTGGCACTCAATGTGTTAAATCGATGCACTGAATACCCAGGTATGTGAACTAAAATAAAATAAAAAGTCATTTTTGGGTTCAGCTCATCTTTAATATAAGCAGATGGGCAGTGTTTACCTTCGCTATATGTTTTACACACGGAGAGCTCCCATTTCCTCCTCTGGGAAAACGCTCCACTGTGACGTGTTTAAAATGTCCATAAATGTCCAGGTAAGGTGGGACAATGTCCATGGGAGGAGCCCAGTTCTTGCAGAGCCGCTTGTGCTCAGCGTGCATTAGTGGGAGGAGGGAGGAGGGTTCAGGTACTACCACACGTCAGTCTTCTGCCATGCAGGAGGGTTCAGGTACTACCACACGTCAGTCTTCTGCCATGCAGGAGGGTTCAGGTACTACCACACGTCAGTCTTCTGCCATGCAGGAGGGTTCAGGTACTACCACACGTCAGTCTTCTGCCATGCAGGAGGGTTCAGGTACTACCACACGTCAGTCTTCTGCCATGCAGGAGGGTTCAGGTACTACCACACGTCAGTCTTCTGCCATGCAGGAGGGTTCAGGTACTACCACACGTCAGTCTTCTGCCATGCAGGAGGGTTCAGGTACTACCACACGTCAGTCTTCTGCCATGCAGGAGGGTTCAGGTACTACCACACGTCAGTCTTCTGCCATGCAGGAGGGTTCAGGTACTACCACACGTCAGTCTTCTGCCATGCAGGAGGGTTCAGGTACTACCACACGTCAGTCTTCTGCCATGCAGGAGGGTTCAGGTACTACCACACGTCAGTCTTCTGCCATGCGGGAGGGTTCAGGTACTACCACACGTCAGTCTTCTGCCATGCAGGAGGGTTCAGGTACTACCACACGTCAGTCTTCTGCCATGCAGGAGGGTTCAGGTACTACCACACGTCAGTCTTCTGCCATGCAGGAGGGTTCAGGTACTACCACACGTCAGTCTTCTGCCATGCAGGAGGGTTCAGGTACTACCACACGTCAGTCTTCTGCCATGCAGGAGGGTTCAGGTACTACCACACGTCAGTCTTCTGCCATGCAGGAGGGTTCAGGTACTACCACACGTCAGTCTTCTGCCATGCAGGAGGGTTCAGGTACTACCACACGTCAGTCTTCTGCCATGCAGGAGGGTTCAGGTACTACCACACGTCAGTCTTCTGCCATGCAGGAGGGTTCAGGTACTACCACACGTCAGTCTTCTGCTGTGCGGGAGGAGCCTGAAGAGTTTAGGACCTGGGTGGGTGGGGTTGGCCATCATTTTTGGAGACCGCTTTAGCATCCTTGCAGTGTGTAAGTCCTGAAAGGATGGCAGGCTGCACCCGACCACCTTTTCAGCACGGTGGCTAAATACTGTAACTCTTCATTCCATGCCTCTCCATACCACTCTATAGCAGTATTTCCAGTTCAAAAGAAGAAACACACAAGACAGTTGCCAGGCAACAGTCACAGGCAGGCAAAGACAGAGGTGGAGTGAGAGAGGAGCAGCCTCTGGACGCCATGTTTGCCATCAGGATTATATTTGGCAGCCAATGATGACGCAGTAGACCCTGTCTGGCTGGCCCAATCACAGCCCATGATACTCTCTATGCATGCCTGGCTGGCCCAATCACAGCCCATGATACTCTCTATGCATGCCTGGCTGGCCCAATCACAGCCCAGATACTCTCTATGCAGCAACGTCAGTGCTGTGCTTTTGATTGGGAAGTTTGCAATGTTGCATGGTAGGAAAAAGTCTTTATTGTGCGAACACATTAAAACACATTAAAACACATTAAAACACATTAATAAAACACATTAAAACACAGCTACGGTACTTAAAAAAACATAGAGGGGGAAAAAAACACAGTTTCATACGGCATCATTTCAGAGCAACTCAATGAAAAATAAGACGCATTTCAACGAGCCAGTTTTCTTCAAGAATCATAATCAAGAAGTGTGGTACATAACATGAAGTTAGTTTGAACTGCTTCACATTTCTTTTATTTTTTTTACACCTTTGTCTTTAGCTGAATGTCCTATACTGACATCAGCCTCCTTTGTCTTTAGCTGAATGTCCTATACTGACATCAGCCTCCTTTGTCTTTAGCTGAATGTCCTATACTGACATCAGCCTCCTTTGTCTTTAGCTGAATGTCCTATACTGACATCAGCCTCCTTGTCCCTCCAGTGATGAGATGACTACAGTGTCTCTCTGACATCAAGCTGTTTCCTGCCTGTTATGCTTTTATAGGTTCCCATTGTGTCAAAGCAGGATACAGCCGCTAAGCTGCAGGATACTAAGCTGCAGGATACTAAGCTGCAGGATAGGGGGTCAGCCGCTAAGCTGCAGGATACTAAGCTGCAGGATACTAAGCTGCAGGATAGGGGGTCAGCCGCTAAGCTGCAAGATAGGGGGTCAGCCGCTAAGCTGCAGGATAGGGGGTCAGCCGCTAAGCTGCAGGATAGGGGGTCAGCCGCTAAGCTGCAGGATAGGGGGTCAGCCGCTAAGCTGCAGGATAGGGGGTCAGCCGCTAAGCTGCAGGATAGGGGGTCAGCCGCTAAGCTGCAGGATAGGGGGTCAGCCGCTAAGCTGCGGATGGAAACCCGCGGGGGACGAGAAGGTCTTACTTCTCCACGAGTCTCTGATGTGAGAACGGCAACAAGCCATCTCTGACTACCTTTACATGACCCTGTTCAACTCATGTGAGGCCAAGCTCAAACACAGAGAAGATAACTTCTAAAATTTTGAGTGATTTAGAGTCTAAATCACTCTACTCCCCTGTCTACTATCTCTGTCTTTATATAAATTGGTTTGGGTGCTGGACACTCTTTTATTGAGCATAGCCTCCACTACGAGGCTATGTACAGTATGTTCCCAAGTGAAAAACAGCACCAGGAAGCAGAGGAACCGGTCAAACCAGTTAATTTCATTTCCCCTCATTAAAGTCCCATGATGTATTTGTTTTTTAATCTTAAAACAGTATTTTAATCATGTTGATGGTACAGTGACTTCTAATAGGGACAATGCACACAATGCACACTGCCCTTTGAAGGCCTGTTCCTGCACTATGCTTTTTTGCTGCCTGAGTCCTGGAGCGTCTTGACAGTGTCAAGTTACATGGGACTTTTTAAGTCCATTTCCTGCACAGCTCCTTCAAATTAAAGGTTTTCCACTGACAAACTAATGGCACGCTTTTATTATGAAAGTACGTATCGGAAGTGAAACACATTTATTTAAAGACATTTGGGGATATTTGGAGCTATTCTTCCCAGGGAACCAGTTATATGAACACTGCAGAAAGGTAAGAAAAGTAGAGAGTTTAAGTAGAAACATTAAAATAAGGCTGATATGTGAACGTACAAACAGGGAAGTGTAGCAGGTGGGGGCGCAGTTTCCCCAAACAGAAAAACGATAGAATGGGGCTTTAAACACAGAAAAGATCAGCCAGTGTTACCGTGGGAAAACTCACGCAACACAACGCCATCGGCGTTCCCTCATTGGCCGATGACTGAAGTGGAGCTTCCGACATGTCGATGGTTAACGTGGCTCTTGTACTGTAGTGTGTTGTTTCACTCTTGTCACGTGTTTTAACGTGGCTCTTGTACTGTAGTGTGTTGTTTCACTCTTGTCACGTGTTGTGTCCAGCCAGAGGATATTGGCCAGGGTCCGCTGGCGCCCACCCCTGATGGAGACAAGGTGGACCTGGAGGCCTTCAGCGAGTTCACCAAGATCGTCACCCCTGCCATCACCCGCGTCGTCGACTTCGCCAAGAAGCTGCCCATGTTCTCAGAGGTGGGTTCAGCCATGTGTGTGTGTGTGTGTGTGTGTGTGTGTGTGTGAGTGAACTATTAAAAAACAAGCTGCTGGGAGGCGTAATAATGTGGTTAACTCAATGTGATTTCTGCACACATGCATTTAGATCAAAGCCTTCTTAACACGTTCACTGCCAATGACGTGTTTTTACGTCAAACAAAATCCAACCGTTCACTGCCAATGACGTGTTTTTACGTTAAAAAAAAAATCGATTTTTTTTTTGACGGTGGGACGTTGATCTAACCCTTTTACGTCTCCTATGCCAGAATTGGAGGTATTGAATGTGTATAATCTATTTTACCGACCCACTGAGTGGCGACAGTGCTCTCCTGACTAGAGGAAGGCAAGCAAAAAGCAGTGTCAGGAAGCCATTCTCATGAAAATGGATGGCGAAAACGCTTTCGTTTTCGCGCTGATTGCTGGCGGTGCGGGATTGCAAATTTGCATAATAGATTACGGGTGGAACACACTTTGAAACACGCAGCATAAATATGACCAGAATCGCAAAAGCTTCATCAAAGCTCTCAACCGAAGCGAGCGAGCCCATCCAGACTTCCTCAAAGAGCGGCCGCGCAATCAGGCACAGCAGCAGCAAAGCAATGAGACTGGTGACGCGAGGTTACAGCAGCAGAAACGAGCTTGTGACACGG
>NC_139644.1:42068668-42098668 GCF_964638095.1 Poromitra crassiceps | reverse complement strand
ATTACAATGGATTGAGCAACACTCAGGACATTATTACAGTGGATTGAGCAACACTCAGGACATTATTACAATGGATTGAGCCACACTCAGGACATTATTACAGTGGATTGAGCAAACACTCAGGACATTATTACAGTGGATGGAGCAACACTCAGGACATTATTACAGTGGATTGAGCAACACTCAGGACATTATTACAGTGGATTGAGCAAACACTCAGGACATTATTACAGTGGATTGAGCAACACTCAGGACATTATTACAGTGGATTGAGCAACACTCAGGACATTATTACAGTGGATTGAGCCACACTCAGGACATTATTACAGTGGATTGAGCAAACACTCAGGACATTATTACAGTGGATTGAGCAACACTCAGGACATTATTACAGTGGATTGAGCAACACTCAGGACATTATTACAGTGGATTGAGCAACACTCAGGACATTATTACAGTGGATTGAGCCACACTCAGGACATTATTACAGTGGATTGAGCAACACTCAGGACATTGTTACAGTGGATTGAGCAACACTCAGGACATTGTTACAGTGGATTGAGCCACACTCAGGACATTATTACAGTGGATTGAGCAACACTCAGGACATTATTACAGTGGATTGAGCAACACTCAGGACATTATTACAGTGGATTGAGCAACACTCAGGACATTATTACAGTGGATTGAGCAACACTCAGGACATTATTACAGTGGATTGAGCAACACTCAGGACATTATTACAGTGGATTGAGCAACACTCAGGACATTATTACAATGGATCGAGCAACACTCAGGACATTATTACAGTGGATTGAGCAACACTCAGGACATTATTACAGTGGATTGAGCAACACTCAGGACATTATTACAATGGATC
The DNA here is from genome assembly GCF_964638095.1 of Poromitra crassiceps. NCBI lineage: Eukaryota > Metazoa > Chordata > Actinopteri > Beryciformes > Melamphaidae > Poromitra > Poromitra crassiceps. The sequence goes on along the minus strand of NC_139644.1, from coordinate 42,097,788 downwards.
GAGCAACACTCAGGACATTATTACAGTGGATTGAGCAACACTCAGGACATTATTACAGTGGATTGAGCAACACTCAGGACATTATTACAGTGGATTGAGCAACACTCAGGACATTATTACAGTGGATTGAGCAACACTCAGGACATTATTACAGTGGATTGAGCAACACTCAGGACATTATTACAGTGGATTGAGCAACACTCAGGACATTATTACAGTGGATTGAGCAACACTCAGGACATTATTACAATGGATCGAGCAACACTCAGGACATTATTACAGTGGATTGAGCAACACTCAGGACATTATTACAGTGGATTGAGCAACACTCAGGACATTATTACAATGGATTGAGCCACACTCAGGACATTATTACAGTGGATTGAGCAACACTCAGGACATTATTACAGTGGATTGAGCAACACTCAGGACATTATTACAGTGGATTGAGCAACACTCAGGACATTATTACAATGGATCGAGCAACACTCAGGACATTGTTACAGTGGATTGAGCCACACTCAGTATTAATTAATACACAGGACAAGATGTTACTATCCCTTGTGCCAAAATCCGAGGAAAAACACATTTAGAAGCCCAATCCAGAATAAAACAAGCTAACAAGCTAACAAACTAATAAACAAGACACAAATCACCAGTTACCTACCCTAGCCAACAGCAGTATGAAGCATGTCATTGGGGTTTTCAAGTGGGCACCTTCCTTCACCGACGTTTCATTAAGTTAGGCCCACGACACCTCAAGAAGGCTTAACGGTGTAATCCAGCGTCCTGGAAACACCCCCCTCCATGCTACCACCGCACAACTGCATATTACCTCACTATCTAAGCCTAGCTATCCAGGTCGGTTCGGTATGACATTCCTGACTACACCACCACTGTCAATGATTCAGCCCTGTTGATGCGGACCGTTAATCATGACCAACAACAAACAATCCCTAACTACACCACCACTGTCAATGATTCAGCCCTGTTGATGCGGACCGTTAATCATGACCAACAAACAATCCCTAACTACACCACCACCGTCAATGATTCAGCCCTGTTGATGCGGACCGTTAATCATGACCAACAACAAACAATCCCTAACTACACCACTACTGTCAATGATTCAGCCCTGTTGATGCGGACCGTTAATCATGACCAACAACAAACAATCAATCTGACCTTAGCGAGCTCCCCAGCTAGCATGTTTCCTCCTTATCCACAGCCATTCACTTGCTCGTTCTGCTGCCTGAGACATGTTGCTAACCGCAAGTTTCAGGCTCCGTCCCCGAATGCCCAACTCAGTTAGTAAGGCAATAACGGACTTTGCCACAAAACCACGGCAGCCCACCTCTACAGGCCGCACTCGAGCCCTCCAACCTCGCTGCTCTGCCTCTGCTGCCATTTCAGCATACCTAGCTTTCTTGCGCTCATAAGCCTCCTCAACTCGATCTTCCCACGGGACTGTGAGTTCGATAAAATAAACTCTCTTCTCTACCTCAGACCACAGTAACAAGTCCGGACGTAGCCGGGTGCTAACTATATATGCTGGGATGACTAACTGTTCATTCAAGTCAACCCTCATTTCCCAGGCTCCACCTACACTTAGCTGCCCTAACTTGTGCCTGACCTTAATTGGTCTAATCTTTTCTCCCTCACGTACAAATTTGATCTGTCTAGTCTCTTTGCTAGCAACTAGAGAATTTACTTCTAGCCGCTTTTCCTCAACTGCAGCTGCCAAACATTTCAACACCTGGTTGTGACGCCAGGTGTATCGCCCCTGGGAGAGACTGACCTTACACCCTGACAGTATATGCCTCAATGTACATACACTAGCACACAACGGGCAGGCACCATCCTCGCCCAACCACTGATTAAAGTTCTGGGGAGATGGCAGCACATCATAAGTAGCCCCTAGAATAAATCTAATTCTGCTGGCCTCCATGCTCCACAACTCTCTCCACTTCAACTTTCTCTTCTCTACACTCTCCCAGTTCACCCACTGTCCTTGCTTTGCCTGCGACACTGCCTTAGTACATCTTACTGCCTCCTCTTGCCTATGTACTTCTTTAACTACCATCTTCCTCTTTTCTATTACTGATGCCTTGTTCCACACAGGTTTCCCTATGCACAACCCTAAGCCTCCACGCCCATGCTGCACCTGACCTATGATATCCCTGTGTCTAAGAGCTGACTGTGCTTGCTGTACTGCCTCCTTTGGGTTCCACTTCCTCCCTGTTTTAACTGTAGGCGCTACACTCCTAACCACTGGATCCTTTGACTGAGTCAGAGTCATTTCCAGTCTAACCTTAGCACACTTGAACTCCTCTGTCAGGCTAGATAATGGCAATTCCAATATGCCTTTCCGGGAAAGGGTATATGAAAGATATATGGGAAAGGCTTTCCCATATAAGGCTACACTGCTTAGGCAGCGTGGGACTCCGAGCCATTTTCTAATGAATGAGTTAATCATCCTTTCTAGCTTTTCTACCCTTGAAAGGGGAACCTCATACACTGTCAATGGCCACATCAACCGAGGCAACAATCCAAACTGCAAACACCACAACTTTAACTTTCCTGGGAGCCCTGACTTGTCTATACTTGAAATACCTTGAATCATTTCCTGCCTCACCTCCTCAAACTGTCCCTTATCACTGAGACTTGCATCATACCATCTTCCCAAACTCTTGACTGGTTTCTCTAACACTGTAGGCACCACCTCATCATTTATAACAAACTTCTTACCTACTACCCTCCCTTTAATGATTGAAATACTCCTGGACTTACTTGGCTTCACTTTCATTCTAGCCCACTGCAGATTACTATTTAACTTATCCAACAATCTGCTAGTACATGGAGCGGTTGACGTCATAGTCGTCATGTCATCCATGTATGCCCTAATTGGAGGGAGCCGCAGCCCTCCCTGCAGCCTTTCTCCACCCACTACCCATTTTGAAGCCCTAATAATGATCTCCATTGCCATGGTAAAAGCTAATGGGGAAATTGTACACCCTGCCATAATGCCTATCTCCAGCTGCTGCCAAGCTGTAGTGTACTCTGCTGTGGTAAAGCAGAGTTGAATATCTAAGAAGTAGGCTTTAACTAAGCTCTTTATACTACCTGGCACTCTAAAGAAATCAAAGGCCTCCCATAACAGACTATGCGGCACTGACCCGAAAGCATTAGCCAGGTCCAAGAATACTACATGCAGGTCTCTCTTCTCACGCCTAGCTGACTGGATTTGGTGCCAGATCATGCTGGTGTGCTCTAAGCACCCGGAGAAGCCGGGAATTCCAGCCTTTTGCACCGAAGTATCTATTAGCCTATTCTTTTCTAGATAACTAGACAGCCTCTGTGCCACAACACTAAAGAAAACCTTCCCTTCAACATTAAGTAGACTGATAGGTCTAAACTGACTTATCTCTAATGAGTCCCTTTCTTTAGGAATGAAGATTCCCCCTGCTCTACGCCACGCCTTAGGAATAACCTGCTTCTTCCAGACTACCTTCATCAGCTTCCATAGAAACTGCAACACATCTGGAGCACTCTTATACAGCCGGTAGGGGACTCCATTAGGACCCGGGGCTGAAGAGGCCCTTGCACGTCTCACTACTTCTTGAACTTCTTTCCACCTTGGTGGGCTATCATCACACTGGCTCTCTATTTCACCAATAGGTGGAATATCAGCTGGGACTGTCATCTCTCTAAACCTTTCCCTATCTTTGTGAACCTCCTGCAAATATTCCTCAAGCTTCTGCTTAGGTACCATAAGGCTACCATTCTTTTCCTTACTAAACAATGACTTCACAAATCTAAATGGATCCTTATAGAATGCTATTCTAGCTCTCTCTTTTTTTTTCCTATTTTTCCTAATGCTCTCTGCTCTTCTTAAAACTGCCAACCGATCCCTCACATCTGACTGCAAGCAATCAATGCCTTCCTTCTCAACCTCTGTAGCTTTCCTCCACTGCCTCTTAAGCTGTCTTCTCTCCTGGATAAGTCTATCTATCTCTTGTTGGCGCCTAGATTTAACTACCTCACCCTCTAGTTTCTTCCTTTTCTCAAAGACGCCAAACCTTTCCTTACCATAATCATAAATACAATCTCCCATTTTCTCCAACTTATTCTCAGCAGTTCCTTTAAGCTTCTCTAACATCCTAACCAAATCACTATTGATATCTTCCCACTTCCTACTTTCCGCTGCACCTGGCCACTTAACTCTAGGCTTCTGACCGCTAATCTTCTCCCTTTTTGGCTGGCTGGCCTCTCTGCTTTCCTCGGTGCTAGGACCTGCCTCAACATCAGGGGTGCTGATGTCCTGCGAGCTGTGGGTTACTTCCTGTCGCTGGACTTCACCCGACTGACTTGATCAACTTCTTAAGAAATAATTATCAATGCGGGGTCCCTGTGTTCCCTCTACCAAGCACCTCTTCCTGCCTTGATGGATTCTAAGGCCCCTCAAAGTTGTTACCTTCTGCCAGCCACACAAGCAAACCTGACGCTTCTTTCCATCTACATCTGAACTAGTGGCTTCCACTGACATGTTTTCCCTACTCATAGTCAAGTCCGTTCCAGAGTCAATAACCGTGTCAACCATAGGTGAGTCATCTTCCGCCCCCGCTCTCGCAGACTCTAGGGGTGTTTTTTCATAATTCTGTTTCGTAGCAAGTTTGGGGGTGTAACCAATGGCCTATTGGCCTTGGCTACTGCCACAATGAGCAGCTAACCCATTGCAGCCCCGATGGGGTCTAATCCCTCCTGTCAGCTGTCTTTCCATGCTGTCACTAGGTCTTTCCCTAGTTGTCAGCTGCACTATTCACAACAGTCACTAGCCTAAGCTAGCTTTAGTATTAATTAATACACAGGACAAGATGTTACTATCCCTTGTGCCAAAATCCGAGGAAAAACACATTTAGAAGCCCAATCCAGAATAAAACAAGCTAACAAGCTAACAAACTAATAAACAAGACACAAATCACCAGTTACCTACCCTAGCCAACAGCAGTATGAAGCATGTCATTGGGGTTTTCAAGTGGGCACCTTCCTTCACCGACGTTTCGTTAAGTTAGGCCCACGACACCTCAAGAAGGCTTAAAGGTGTAATCCAGCGTCCTGGAAACACCCCCCTCCATGCTACCACCGCACAACTGCATATTACCTCACTATCTAAGCCTAGCTATCCAGGTCGGTTCGGTATGACATTCCTGACTACACCACCACTGTCAATGATTCAGCCCTGTTGATGCGGACCGTTAATCATGACCAACAACAAACAATCCCTAACTACACCACCACTGTCAATGATTCAGCCCTGTTGATGCGGACCGTTAATCATGACCAACAAACAATCCCTAACTACACCACCACCGTCAATGATTCAGCCCTGTTGATGCGGACCGTTAATCATGACCAACAACAAACAATCCCTAACTACACCACTACTGTCAATGATTCAGCCCTGTTGATGCGGACCGTTAATCATGACCAACAACAAACAATCAATCTGACCTTAGCGAGCTCCCCAGCTAGCATGTTTCCTCCTTATCCACAGCCATTCACTTGCTCGTTCTGCTGCCTGAGACATGTTGCTAACCGCAAGTTTCAGGCTCCGTCCCCGAATGCCCAACTCAGTTAGTAAGGCAATAACGGACTTTGCCACAAAACCACGGCAGCCCACCTCTACAGGCCGCACTCGAGCCCTCCAACCTCGCTGCTCTGCCTCTGCTGCCATTTCAGCATACCTAGCTTTCTTGCGCTCATAAGCCTCCTCAACTCGATCTTTCCACGGGACTGTGAGTTCGATAAAATAAACTCTCTTCTCTACCTCAGACCACAGTAACAAGTCCGGACGTAGCCGGGTGCTAACTATATATGCTGGGATGACTAGCTGTTCATTCAAGTCAACCCTCATTTCCCAGGCTCCACCTACACTTAGCTGCCCTAACTTGTGCCTGACCTTAATTGGTCTAATCTTTTCTCCCTCACGTACAAATTTGATCTGTCTAGTCTCTTTGCTAGCAACTAGAGAATTTACTTCTAGCCGCTTTTCCTCAACTGCAGCTGCCAAACATTTCAACACCTGGTTGTGACGCCAGGTGTATCGCCCCTGGGAGAGACTGACCTTACACCCTGACAGTATATGCCTCAATGTACATACACTAGAACACAACGGGCAGGCACCATCCTCGCCCAACCACCTCAGGACATTATTACAGTGGATTGAGCAACACTCAGGACATTACAGTGAATCGCGCCACTGACCACTCCCCACGTCAGCATGCATATATTATGATGATATTATTCAGCGATGCCTTTGGCTCTCATCTCTCCAGCTGCCTTGTGAAGACCAGATCATCCTGCTGAAGGGCTGCTGCATGGAGATCATGTCTCTGCGCGCGGCCGTGCGCTACGACCCCGAGAGCGAGACGCTGACGCTGAGCGGGGAGATGGCGGTGAAGCGTGAGCAGCTGAAGAACGGCGGCCTGGGCGTGGTGTCGGACGCCATCTTTGACCTGGGCAAGAGCCTGGCACAGTTCAACCTGGACGACTCGGAGGTGGCCCTGATGCAGGCCGTGCTGCTCATGAGCTCAGGTGAGGAGACATGTTACCTACTGTATTATACAGGGTTTCCCACAGGGCCTTAAAGGATCATTTACGTTTTTTTCAACCTGGACCCTATTTTCCACACTGTATCTATCTAAGGGCCTCATCCTGACAGCTTCTCTGCCCAGGGAATCATATTCATTCATGTGTGGAAACGACTATACATGAATATTCTCCGGACAGAGAAAATGGGCGTGAACAGGCGAGGAGAGAGAGAGCGATAGAGAGAGAGGAGCGCTGTGTCAACATGGAGGAGTTTCCCCTCTCATCAACACAACAGCGCTGTGCTGGAGACAATTCTGCTCCTTTCTCTCTCTTATTATTTATGTTATCTCTCTACCTACAGTACAGATAGTCATGGCATTCTGGACAAAATCATATCTGACAATAAAGATATTCTCACATTTGGGCCAGATTAATTGATTAAGGAAATTGATTGAAATGTGCATCCCTAATACCATGTGATCATGGTCCTGAGCCACATGAATAAATAAATGATGATGATGATGATGATGATGATGATGATAAACATCTCTCTCTCCTGACTCCTCCCCTCCTCCCCCGCCAAAGACCGCTGTGGGCTGAGCAGCGTGGAGAAGATCGAGCAGTGCCAGGAGACCTACCTGCTGGCGTTCGAGCACTACATCAACTCCCGCAAGCACAACATTCCCCACTTCTGGCCCAAGCTGCTCATGAAGGTGACGGACCTGCGCATGATCGGCGCCTGCCACGCCAGCCGCTTCCTGCACATGAAGGTGGAGTGTCCCAACGAACTCTTCCCTCCGCTGTTCCTGGAGGTCTTCGAGGAGCAGGAGGCGTGAAGACACACACACACACACACACACACGCCCGTGCGCATCGCAAAAACCTTGACCCTCCCCCGTAGAGTACCGCAGGAACGAGACGGGAAGACCTGGATGTTCAACACAAATGTCCATGGGATTTTTTTTTTCGAGGGGGATTTCGCGTAAATGCCTGAAATCAGTTTCTGTGGTGAACAAAAAGTTGATGAAACGGCGTACTTTGTGTTCGGCAAGATCAACTTCACTAACGAAGACCACTTTCGTGACTTTTTGAAGCGTTTTCTGAAAATCGGAAAGAAAAAAAAATCACATTTACGCTTCAAGAGTTATAAAGGTGATGAACACAAAGTTTCGCCATTTCGTAAACTTTTGTTCACCACTGACCTTATTTCAGGCATTGAAGCGAAACCCCGCCGCATTCAAAAATCCCATTGACTTTGAGGCGAAGTGCGGTGGACTTCTGGGTTGCGGCCTAGAAAAAGAGGTCCTCCCTGCGATACTCCTCCCTGCCGTACTCTATTGTATACTTTGATTTTGTCCGACACGACGACCAACCACCTGCCAGCAGCAGCAGCGACTCTCAGTGGACGTGCCTAACCTCTAACCCGCCCAGCGACGTAGCCCCAAGGAGAAATGGTTGCTGAGGGCAGCATCCTGAGAGGTGCGCGTGCATCCATCCATGCATACATACACACCGAGTTGTAAACATTCAGAGATTCCACGCGCACTGCCATGATTCTATACTTATATGCAAAGAACACACACACACACACAAAGAAAACCCATCAGAAAACTCAAGGTTGGCTCCTCCACCTCACGTCCAGAGGGCCGGACAGACAGCTGTACTCTCTCTCTCCCCCAGACATCACGCACCAATCGAGCGGCTCGGTTATGTGTCTGTCCCCCCCCCCCCCCCCAAGTGGTCAGATAGACACACACACACACACACACTCATATTATGCCCACAGCACATACCCCGACACATTTACCTCATAGCGTTAAAGTATGTATTTATCTCTTTATCAGTGTTGGGGGAAGTCATTAGTGACTTCATCACCTACCTTACAAAATAACTACTTGCATTACAGTTACGCCAAAAAAAAAGAAAGAACCGGATATTCAAGAAAAATTAGACTAGTTTTAAAAAGTAACAGAGGATTGAAAATGAACATGTAAAAGTAGTCTGTGTACTCTTAAGTGTGTTACCCCCAAACAATGCTCTCTACACCCATATAGTTACTACACACACCATTCTACCTACATACATGCATACCTCTGTCAACACCTGTACAAATAACACATATATACTATGCTTAAATAGACATGCACACATGTACACAGTTACATACCTGTGTGTGTATATATATATCGTATACCTCTCCTTCGACACATACCTCCTGTCGTCATTACCTCACACACACACCCACACAACCGATTGTCTCGTTTGTTCAATGTGTTACCTCAGTCATTCTGTCGCCACCCCCCCCCCCCCCCCCCCCCCGCAAATAACCGCCGGGCTGCACCCACAACTTCCCAGCCGCCCGCGTGTGTCCATGTGCGCCTGGCCCCTCACTGGTGCCCTGAGGGCCACTCCGGGGCCCCGCCTCCCAGGGTGGGTCACTTACCTTTCTGCCCTGTCTGCTAACGTGGGGTCCCCGGGGGGCGGGGGGGGGGGTCACTTACCTCCACGGGCCTGACTGCCCCAGACACCCCCCCCCCCCGTGCACTCACACACACACACACACACACACACACACACACACACACACACACACACACACACACACACTCGTTTCAGTTCCCGCCTCAAAACAAGACAGATTCTACCTCACCTCTCATCTGAGTGCAGCTGCCCCTCTGTCTACAGTGCAACACACTCTATAACACACACACACACACACACACACACACACACACACACACACACTGTCTACACACACACACATATGCCGTAAAACACGGTGTGCAAACGAGTTGCCAACGTGGACCCATGGAGTGTGCTCCTCCAGCAGACGTGGAGTGTGCTCCTCCAGCAGACGTGGAGTGTGCTCCTCCAGCAGACCTGGAGGGTGCTCCTCCAGCAGACCTGGAGTGTGCTCCTCCAGCAGACCTGGAGGGTGCTCCTCCAGCAGACATGGAGTGTGCTCCTCCAGCAGACATGGAGTGTGCTCCTCCAGCAGACGTGGAGGGTGCTCCTCCAGCAGACATGGAGTGTGCTCCTCCAGCAGACGTGGAGGGTGCTCCTCCAGCAGACATGGAGTGTGCTCCTCCAGCAGACATGGAGTGTGCTCCTCCAGCAGACATGGAGGGTGCTCCTCCAGCAGACGTGGAGGGTGCTCCTCCAGCAGACGTGGAGTGTGCTCCTCCAGCAGACAGTGTACAGCAGGTCTGTTCAATGGGCCATGGATCAACCATCCACAACAAACCCACATGGCAGGCTTTTGATTTTTTTTTTTCCACTTTTGTTGTCGTTATTGTTGTTTATTTGTCCCGCCACATGATGGGACCAAGAGTCACTTTGGATTCCCTTTTTATTCAGGAACCTGAAATGACAAAAGGGAGGGGCGAGGGGTGAATGAGTGACAGTATGGCGTGGTGGTGAATGAGTGACAGTATGGCGTGGTGGTGAACTCAAAAAAGCAAACTGTCATGGGGACAAAGACAGTTGGAAACTGGGACTCCAGTTGGAAGCCATTTTGGCCCGATGGGTCAGAGGCCAAAGGACTGTCGTCGCGTTGACTGCAAAGTACTTCAGCGGCAAAGTGACAGGAAGCCAGTCAGCGGTATTCACCTGTGGATGGATACGGTATTTTATCGTGGTCGGCGGAGGGACGCGGTGGCGGGGCTGTGACATGACTCAGGCCGAGCCCACAGAAAAACCCGCCACACGTAAATGGACTATATTTCCCGCACCTTACCGGATCTCCCTTCCCGAAATGGACGGAAAGCCATTCGAAAGACTCTTCTGACCGAATACGAATCGAACTCTGCTGAAATAATAAGCTCCACCCAACCTAACCCAAGTTGCCATCCACTTATCCACTATACTAGCAGGTTTTCGTTTGTTCCGTTGCACTAAAACCACAACGTCTGTATCCCTTTAGTACCCCCCCCCCAAACCAATGTCTGTATCCCTTAGTACCCCCTAAACCCCGCCCTTTGTCCTCCTTTGCCCCGCCCCCTGCATCTCTCCTCTACCTGCCTGTTCTCACACAGAAACAAAACGCTATCTCGTCTCTCGATTATCCGTCGAAAAACCAACAAGGACTGTGACGCGGCCTCAAAAGCCACCACCACTCTCAGTGTTCTACCATGCAGGCCGTTTCAATACAAAACCTATACAGGGATACACACACACACACACACACACACTACGACACGCGCGCACACGCGCGTGCGCACACAGCAATAGGTGAAGCAAGCCGTCCAGCGTCACGCTGATCCGTACTCTACTCACTATCACTGTGAATGAAAGCCATGCTGACAGCGGGTCATGGCTCAGACAGGGAACACTGGCTTAGTAATTCTGACATGTGCCTCACAGAGGTACATTACTGTATAGAATCATATATGAGAATATAGATATATAGATATATATATAAAGATATATATAAATGTTACACTTATTCTACGTGGCATTAGGGCCTTCAGCGGCTACAGTTACGCTGCGAGCTCAAATCTGATGTTCTTCTGATCTATATGAGCGCTGATGTAGCAGAGGGTGGACCTATGGAAAGTCAGTTTAGCCACCTGTTGATTTGTGAAATGATGTTTCCACCATTGTTCTCTTAACGTATCGATGATCTCTCCTACAAACCTCATGTGTGTGTCTTGATATACTGTGTCCTTTATTAGCGGCAGCTGACGTTGAATCGCTCTTTTAAGACACCATAATGACCTCACCTGGGTGAGTGAATCGCTACACCTGTGGGTGATTGGGGCAGCATCCTGATTGGCCCCAGGCTGTATAAGCCCCAATCCAGGTGCCGGGTCCCTTTTTGCTTCCTTGATTTTCACTGGCCAGCGAGGTTGACGTGGTCGTGTGGCATTTACACTTGCATGATAGTGAGTGTGGGGTCTGGAAGAAATATAAAAAGACGTTAGTATTGTTGACCCATTTAACTTAGAAGAAGAGAGTTGATCACGAGCGTGGACCCTCTCTGGGCGACGGTGTCTCCCTCCCTACACCGGCTGTTTGGAGCGTGAGGTGCCTCCCTACACCGGCTGTTTGGAGCGTGAGGTGCCTCCCTACACCGGCTGTTTGGAGCGTGAGGTGCCTCCCTACACCGGCTGTTTGGAGCGTGAGGTGCCACCAAAAACCATCACCAGTCATTCACGCACAAATGCAATATATGATATCCTATTGGGATGTATATAGTACACAGTGTTTTTAATCGTCAGGGCGGCAGTCTCCCCAGTTTATTTGGCTTCCAAGTTGAACATATGAGGGATGATGAGTGGTGCCCTTGTGCATGTTTCCCTGGGATTCGCATAGCATTCATGTATATATACTATGCTTAGGAAGCAGAGGAGATCAATCAATCAATCAATCAATCAATCAGTTTAATACATGTCCCAGACGGGCACTTTGGTTCACATCAGGCAGTAGTGGTTATTACACACCATTACTAGTTTGAGAGTAGTAATAAAGGCACACTTCAGAATTATAGTAACATTATTACTAGTTTGAAAAAGTAATAAGGCACACTTCAATATTATACAATACATATCCATTTGTTGCAATATGTACAGATTCCAAAAGGCCATCTGCTCCCCTCTGTCGAGTCGCCGCGTGCGCAGCGCCCCGTTGCAAACTAGCTCGTCAACAAACGCAAGTGGCTCGCTGTCAATCAGCGCCAGATGGATGTATCGGAGGAAAGGGGGGGGGGGGGGGGGTGGGGTGATGCAAGAGCTAACAGGGCTAACAAGGCAGGGGGTTTGGGTGGGGGAAGAGGATCATGGATGGGGGTGGGATGTGCGTGAGTGTGTGTGTGTTTGTGAATGTGTATATGTGTGCTTGTGAGTGAGATATGCCTGGAATTCCTTTCAGGGTCACACAGACCAGGGTCACACAGACCAGGGTCACACAGACCAGGGTCACACAGACCAGAAAGTCAACAACAGGTGAGGCGGGGGAGGGGTGAGGGAATGATGAGCGCAGTTGCAGACGAAATATCAGGGGAGGAATTGCTGCAGTAGCCTTGGCGTCCTCGGCAGGTCGGGGAATCCAGATGCAGATCCAGATGCAGAGATGGTGACGCCTGTAGACGTTAGTAGCATCTAATGACATTGCAGAGTAGGGTGATCACTTTCTGTGCCTCTGTCAGAATAAGAGCCTAGTCAGAATGACACCCCCTCCTCCATCTCTCATCAACTCTGAGAGTGTGACAGGGGTGATAGCTATGCCAGTGGAGCGTGACAGGGGTGATAGGTATGCCAGTGGAGTGTAACAGGGGTGATAGGTGTGCCAGTGGAGGTGCTCGTAACCACTGTGAAGGCATTGCAGGCAGAGCAGCCAAGAGTAGTGGTTTGGAGGGACCAAGTTGGGGGCACAGTCTCATCATCCCGTTCATGTGCTAACTCGCTAAGCTGAGTCTTATCAAATGAGTGATGCTCTTATAATGGCCTCTGTCTAGGGAGGCATTGGACTTGAGATGCCAAAAACTGGAGACTGGAGTTGGCTTCAGTGCTGCTGGCTTCTCGTTCTCGCCACTCTAGACTAGATCGTGCGACGGGGTGAGCGTCACTGTTGACAAAGCCTGACGTGTTGCAGCTTATAGTGCTTCACGCACAGCCCGGGTTCATGGTGCCTCAGTGCTGACAGACACACTGACCACTAGAGATGCGAGATGTGTCTCAGCACACAAGACATGAGAGGCACTGATGTTGTGTCTGCCTGCAGGTCGCTACGAGCCACAAGCTCCGCTCGCACGCAGCTGGCTCATTGCGCCTCTGGCCTGCCCCCGGAGTTCACCTCGGGCACCTGTACGCGCCACTGCAGGGTGTGCTGTGTTTCAGAGTCTGCCGTACTTACCAGCTTGCATGTGGACAGCAAACGTGTGTGTAGGCAGAGCAGATAGAGGAGGAGCAGGAGGACTGTTGAACATGTGCCCAGTGCTCCATGCTTATTGCTTGCACTCGACCTTAAGCTCTGGTCCGAGGCTCGTCCACCCTCCTCAGGATGGTGAAGCAGGGCTGTGGGGGCAGTCACTGTGCCATCGGGCGACAGACTCTGTTATAGACTTTGTTGCCATGGTGGGAATTATTTTCCTGAACACCTGGATGATAAGTCGCCCTCAGGGTTTGCTTGTTCCAGTTAAAAGGCCCCAGGTCAAGGGGACCAGGGTTCGGCTCGTGCCTGCTTGTCACCACTCCAGGTAGTGAGATGGGTTTGGCGTCGCAGTTGACGCAGCTCAGCACCTTTCACAGACTACTCTAGTCAAGTGTGATGTGTTTAAAGAGGCTAAACATGCATTCCCAGAGAAGACGGCAGACCGATGGTGGCGAAATTCTTTCCCTAACTCCTGGAAGACAAAACCGCCTTCAGGCTTGTTTGTCCCAGTTCTTTTGGGAACCAGGTCCATGCCGTTTGGTGCACGAGGACTGATCATGCGGCTACTGCCTGCTCCCTGCCTTAGGTCTGGTCCGGGCCCACACCACCACCAGTCTGTCTATCGAACTGCGCCCTTCCACCCTCGTCAGGAGGGTGAAGCAGGGCTGAGTGGGAAGTTGCCTTCTGCCCATTAGGGCTCTGATAGTGCATCTCCACTGGACATGTGCCCACAGGGTGATGGACTATGTCCGACCAAACTGCCTTGAGCAACCAGTCTCCCAGGCTGGGCTGTCTCATTGGGTTGGGAATACAACCCAACAGGCATAGGGGAGGTCAGAGAGGGAGGCTGCCCCGAACTCCCGGAAGACAAGCCCCGCCCTCAGGCTTGCTTGTCCCAGTTCTCATTGGACAGGCTTTCAGTGACACGGTTGACGAGCCAGACGTGCTGCAGCTTCTGAGCTTTACACGCAGCATCAGTGCCTCCTGCCACACACCACTCCAGATAGTGCCATGTGTGAGTCTGTCTTACCCTAACCCCCTACAGGCTGCAGATAGTGCCATGTGTGAGTCTGTCTTACCCTAACCCCCTACAGGCTGCACTAAGGCTCTGCAGGTGGGAGCAGCCAGCCGCTTGAATAGGGCAATGCCATTGTATAGACCAAAGACAGAGTCACCCCAATCACCCACAGGTGAAGCGCTTCACTCACCCAGGTGAGGTGCTTCACTCACCCAGGTGAGGTGCTTCACTCACCCAGGTGAGGTGCTTCACTCACCCAGGTGAAGTGCTTCACTCACCCAGGTGAGGTGCTTCACTCACCCAGGTGAAGTGCTTCACTCACCCAGGTGAGGTGATTATGTGTCTTAAAGAGCTATTCAACGTCCGTTGCCGCTAATCAAAGATATATTGATACAAATTAAATTTGTAGGAGAGATCATCGCCACTCAGAGAACCTGGGTTACAGCGTAACCAACCGTTTTCAACTTCATTGAGTCCTGTGGTATTCATTTGCGAGCAAATGGATATGATAGTGATGGTTTGCCTTATGGTGATCAACTGAACTTCATAGTTTACCTGCCTTTTTCCTCACCTCTGCATCACTTTACATCCCCCTTTCGTATTACTTTCAAGAGCTGGGAAAAAATGCTTTCCATTTTTAGACGGCGAAGGAAAGATCAGGTCTAAGCCACATAGCTGAAGAATCAGACTTGAGCCAGCAGCGCACAATCTCTCTCTCTCCTGTCTCTCTCTCTCTTTACTGTGTCTCTCTGTCTCTCTCTCTCTCGTTCTCTCTCTCACACAGCCAAATGATGGTAGGAGAGCTCCTTCCGCCGCTCCTCTCTCTCTCAGACAGAAACAACCACACCAGCACCACAGAGCACACTGCCTTCAGTCATGATCAGTCGCACCAGCATAGCAGAGAGACAGATCAATCTCAGTGGCCATCCTCACCAAAAAGCCATTTTATCCGGACATAATTGCTCGCTACTCTTAGTACTCGGTTTGGACGGCAGGCAAATCCTCTTTTATTTTTTATTTTTTTTATTTTTATTTTTTTTCAGATCTGGTGAAATAAATAAATAAACATGTAACATTTTCAGAGATACCGTTTCGATCGCAATTCAGACTTTGTAATATCTGATTCATATCAGATACGTGGAAAAAAAATCTGATTTGAGCTGCCTGTTTGAACATAGCCTACAGTACGGATGGATGGTGGTACACAAGGCAATTTTACGGGCAAAGTGGTCACATTGGCTCACTATCTCCATTTGACAAAAGCAACACAACATCGAGGCGATTCTTCGGACACCTGTTGTCCATCAGAGTTGCCCCCAAAAGTTGCCCTCTGCACCGCTGCCCCCCGTATCACTCGTCGCACTTCCTGGCAAACGCTGCAAAATGATCTTTGAAACAAAGAAATGTTCTTTCCATCGTGCTCTCTCTCAGAATCAGTTACAGTTAAACGTTAGGTTTAGAATAACTGTAATTGTGAAACTACAACAAAGCAATTCTCTCATGCAACTTATTCTTCACAAATAACCAACCCCCCCCCCCCCCCTCCTCCTCCCCGACAACCAATACTACTGCTACTACTTCTTACCCAGGGAAACGCATCTGTAAATCAACATCCTCTCTCTCTCTCTCTCTCTCTCTCTCTCTTCCTCATATAGCTCTCTCTCCCCGGTCCCGCCACCCAACTGGATTGTACGTACGACAATCTCTCAGTTTGGGGTTCACTCTCCTCTCCCCTTTTTCTCCGTCCTAACTCGCCAATGTCCTTTAGCGTGCAACCCTCCCCCCCCCTCCCCCCAACCCCTCCCCTCCCACACACCCCCTCCCCTCCCCTCCCACACACACACAAACAACATGGACGCCCCCTACCCCAACTCATTCTAGCACTTGTGGTGGAGAAAAGGAGACAATCCCTGCAGGAATATGTCCACACGTGGAATGTAAAATACTGAAAAATTGTATGATGTTGTTGCTGTTGCTTTTTGTTGTGCAACCAAGTGTTTGTTGTTTCTGCTTAATCTAGGGTGGATGTTTGCTGGGGGGGGTGTGACACTGTGTGTGACAGAGAGTTGCTGTTGACTCAACTTTTTGTTTTCTTTCTTTTTTATATCGTATGTTTGCGAAAAGACTCTTGAAGTGAGGACTGAAAACCCTGGACGATGTAAAGCGAGAGATCATGTGGAAAACCTGGAACTCTAAGTTCATTGTTTTTTGGATGTGTAAACAAACCCCCCCACCACCCCCCCTATTCTTATTCTTGTTTGTTGTTTTTAATTTGCATCTGATTTTCTTGGTAAGTGACTGTTGATCTGTGTCGATGCTTGACTGTGAGAACGCGGCTGTATGTGACCTTTCAGACCATCGTTGGTGCAGTAACTTAGTAACTTAGTAGCTATATTTGTCACACTTCAGTAACTTAGTAGCTATTTGTCACACTTCACCGCAGGGTCGCCGTTCACGTCACCTTCAATTCAACCCATTGAAAAATGGACACTGGAAGTCTGCTCAGTTTTTTTAATAGAGATCAGGATTTCATTTCAGGGATTTCAAAACAAAATTTTAAACATTTTAAACTTTTCAGATGCCTTATTGTTTTGTACTATTAGTATAATACAGTGTATTAAACCTTGTATGGAGAGGTATTGCAAATACATAATAACTAGGAGGCCACTCTGAGAGTGCAGACCTCCGCCAAGATTCGTGCTATTCATGCATGCTATAAGGTTTGACTATTCCTGCATGCTATAAGGTTTGACTATTCCTGTATGCTATAAGGTTTGTAAGTCTGATTCGGATCTGCTCCAAAATGTAATGGGTTCTTACTTGGCCCATGCTACACCCTTCAATGGGTTCTTACTTGGCCCATGCTACACCCTTCCACCAAGTTCCATGACAGCTGGGCCAGTAGTGTTCTGACGGAGGTAAGAACACAATGAAAGTACTGGAAAGCATCAACTTCAGTGAAACAAAAACCAACGCACTCTTTGGAACTGCGTTCAGCTGCGGAAGGTCTCTCTTCCCGCAAGATTTTCTTTTGTTTACATGGAAAATGAGCAAAGTTAGCCAGGAAATGTTTTGCGCTTAAGTTAAGTAATGTTGTTAACTACCGTAACTAAATTAACTAACCATCCAACCTTGGAGCTGCCACAAGTTCTTATTTCCTCACTTTTTTAGGACAATGCTAGTCGCCTACTATTAATACTGTATGTATGCTAAAGCGTTAGCATTCTTACCTGACAGATCTAAGGCTGATCTACCGGGGGAGTGTCTTGGCACCAATCCTCTCCTCACATATTGGGTAAGGCGACCAATAGGCTAAACCTCCAGAAGTTTGGTGTAGTCCTTAAACAAAAAGAGTTCCATTAAAAGTTTCAAGTGCAACACAATTTAAGTACAGTTTCATTTCACGCCTATTCTTACTATTGCATTGTTACAGTGTTATAAGCACATTATTTGTCTTTACTTTCATTACTTGGCCTGTGTATACAGTGTCATTTTGTACTTCCGATACTTTCAATGGGTTAATACCCAGGTAAGGCCATTGTAAAGCAAGGTGTTACCAAACAAGTTCAAGTCCACTTCCTGGTGCTGTTGAGTTGAAGGTGAATGAACCCAGACCCTGCTCTCCACAGTTGCTTGGGCTGTATCAATTGCTAAGCTGGGCGTGGGTTCTAACTGCTGATCTGGGTAGAATACCTTTTACCCACGTCTTAATGTTCACTTTACAAAGATAATCTGACCCTAGGCCAGCGCTTAGGAGCAGCATCACCCTTTGTTGCACAGGATAGATCTGCCCTATGTTCATCTTGATGTTTAGACAGGAATATTGCTTTTTTTCTAATGGAAAAAGCCTCGCCGTACGAAAAATAACACGAAAAACACATGGGGAAAAAAAATCACAAAATAGAAACCAAAAAAAGAGATTTAAACAACTGTTCATACCTCATCTTATTGCTTTGTGCCAGAGTCAAGAGGAAGAGGGCATGTTCAGTCTCTTCTTATGGCTTTGTAGCAGAGTCAAGAGGAAGAGGGCATGTTCAGTCTCTTCTTATTGCTTGGTAGCAGAGTCAAGAGGAAGAGGGCGTGTTCAGTCTCCGTAAGCGTGGGCAATCACTCGATACGTCTGGCTCAGGGCCCACCTGCGGGTCGGCTCAGGGCCCACCTGCGGGTCGAGGCACGAGGAGGAGGACGGCCCCCAATTTTCAGAGGAAAAGTGGGCACTTTAAAAAAAGTTGAAGGGTTTTTGACGGGACAGTTGTACTTATGTCTAGAGTCCCTGAAACATAAGCGAGGCTCAGAGAAATACGTAACAGGGTGGAAATATTACGTTTGTAGGTGCATTTCCTCAATTTATGCAATAGCTTCAAAATACATTCGGGTCATAGGATAAATTCATCTGAAAATGTTGGGGCCCCGGAGAAAAGAAGTGTTTGAAAACCACTGCACTTACATTGTACTGTACATTGTACTGTAACGAAATAGCAGCATGAAATATGACACCATGCTTAAAGAGTATTTATCCTTGGCTGGCAAACATTTTAGTCCTTCCCTCCCTACAGAAAAGCAGGAGAGGACACAATCTTCACCGGGGCGAGACACACTTACCCAGAGCAACTTAAACTGATGGCTCACCCACATTACAGGCAATATGATTGCACAGATCAAAAATGACAAAATGTCCCTTTTGATCGAGAAATCCAGGATCCAGGAGTTTGCGAGAACAAGCTAAATGGATGGATAGAAAAAGAGAAGGGGAATGATATTCTCTTCAAACATGCAATTGCACAGGCGTTACTTACAGGGTTCCCACGTCATGGAAAACCTGGAAAAGTCATGGAATTTCAACATCTTTGTCAGGCCTGGAAAAAAGTCATGGAATCAGTCAAATCCTTGAAAGTTTTGGAAAAGTCATTGCATTTTTGTTTGTGTGTAATGAAATTAATTGTTACAGTAATCTTCCGTGGATAAATTTCCACGTAATGAAACATAATGGCAAATGCATTTTTTTTGTAGCTGTTGACGTGTTTATTATTGTTATTTCCTGTAGGCTCCTAAGTGGAGCACAGGGCCGCAAGCACACTACACCAACGGGCTGAGGAAAGCTGGGATTGCCCTTTCTATAGCAACTGGGTTTTTGCGAGGGTGGAGTTGCTAGCCCCGCCCACACCCCAGCTATTGATGTAGCGTAGCTGTAGCTCAATGCCTGACATTTGGTTTATTATTACAGATGATGGATTTTTACAACAAAGACCAAATTAAATGGGAAATTCATGATTTTTTTCAATGGCTTTGATGTCATGTGATGTAGTGACTCCAAAGCACTAAATCCAATATAAAGAGGTGTGTGTCCTATTTGTCTAGTGCAGTAATAATTTATGGTATCGTTTCAGAGTCGCCGCCTCACATTACATGGAAAATTCTACTATGGATCCTTGAAAAGTCGTGGAAAAGTTTTGAAATTGTATCCATGAAAATGTGTGGGAACCCTGTAGCAAGTGTGAACGCATCCTCTCCTGCTCCCCCTCCTGTCCTTCCCTTCACAGTGGACACCATGCAGTATAGCACACAACCCACTCCTCCTGTTTAGCGTGTTCAAGACAGACATGGCACGCCGCCCGGTGCCAGCGGTGTTTCCCGTCGGGGCCACGCGCCCGCCCGCGTGTGTCCTTCCAGCCCCTTCTCGCTCCAAACTCCTACTAGAGCCCTGCTTTGTCACATGCCTCGTGCGTTTGAGACAACGTGCCCCAGTGACTTTTGCATTCGTCCACGCCGGCCCTCCGTTGCCCCGCCCGCTGGCCGTGATGCTCTGAGATCCCTAAAGCCACCTTAAGGTGGTTCTGTACTGAAGGTTGCTTTAAAAGCCTCGGTGGTCTCAGTTTAATGTAGCCTATGCAGAGGATGTGTCATTGGCTCAGTTTAACATGCATTTCAGAAAAAAAACGCTCTTCATATTGTCAATAGAGCAATGGCCTTTGTGGCATTGTGCCCTAAAAAGAGTTGTGACGCAGAAGGGCAAATGGCCTTGCCCCTAAAATCATGAAATTCCCCCACGCTATAATACACAACAACTGTACTGGGGCACGTGGAACGCCTTACGTCCAACGCACAAGGTACCGGAGCGCGTTACCTCAAACGCACAAGGCACATGACAAAGCGAGGCTCTGGTACGAGTTGGGAGTGAGAATGTGTTGGTCCTTCTGGCACAGCACAGTGTTGAATGTAAAGCTGAATGAGATGTGGATTTAAGCACCTATACGATATGACGAGAGCTTGAGCGTTTTCCTCGATAATGCTGGTCATGAGTTTGTAAACGGTCATGGTCATGTCATGATCGTGAGTTTGTAAACGGTCATGTCATGATCATGAGTTTGTAAATGGTCACGAGTTTGGAAACGGGCATGGTTGGTGTTTCTCTTGTTTTGTGACAAATCATTCATGGCACAATCAGAAATGGCATCTCAGCGCAAAAGCTGTTTGTGTATGTGGCTATGTGATATTCATTTTCAACAGTATAAAAATAATTTGATATCAATCTGTCTGCTCCGTCTTTCTATCTCACATAATACTATGACATTCTAGCTGTTTTGTTGAGGAATGTTTGGGGCACTGATCCTGCTATCTTTAGGTTATGGGGTGGTCTGTATGACGGTATGATGCTCTGTGTGATTTGTGCATTTTGAATGGCTGTGTCCCGCCTCGTTTGGGTTGATTTAACAGTCCAATCAATATTCATTAACATGACAAACTCCCCCCAAAGCCAAAAGGTGTTTCAAAATATCAAAGTGTCAAATCTGAAGCTTCTCCATAGACAAATATACTGATTTAGTGGACACAAGGTTTATGCTTTACACCTAATTCTGTTTCAGTCACCTCTGCCAACTGTTCTTATTCATTCACTATGAAGTAGCTCCATATTGACATAACAGACCAGGGGAAACAATTAGAAACATTTGTACTAGTACAAATTAAATAAAAATAACGTGAAAAAAAATATTTTTTGTTCTTAAACCGAATGTTTTATGGTCACTCACGATTCAGTAGGTCATCATGGGTTGACTTGGTTCGAGCCTTAAAACTCGTTATATAAGGATTTATGGAAATCTCTAGTATATGGAGAAAATGATTGCGGAACTTACTTCCGGGACAAATTACGTCACAAAGTCACGTGCCTGTTGAGCTCTATAGCCTCATCCAGGAAGGATGAAATCACTGATGACATCATCACTGAGCTTGCCACAGCCAGAAGGATGACATCACTGATGAGGTAGGGCAATCACCTAATTGAAAAATACGGCTCTGTCAGGTCACCCGCACGGGTGCTCTTTACACCCCCTGAAAGTTTCAGCCCAATCGCACGTAAAACGAAATTCTGCTCACACGCACACACACTGCCACTTGTCTAATTATAATAAGAATATATAGCCGCAAGCGGCAATACCAGGGGTTCAAGCCCAATGATGTCACAATGTCTATGATATCATCACTGATGCTTAAGAAAGAAGGAAAGCACTCGGCAAACTGATGACATCACAGTCAAGCAATTGCATGACATCACCTCTAGTTGAGTGACATCACTCGCCAGTGACATCACTCACACGAGATGATTCGCCCAGGTCAACTGCTGACCTACAGGTGACAGGTGACTACATCATTAGGGAGCAGTGATGTCACATATTGACATCATCAGTCTCTGACTTAATTAGCATAAGGTATATGACATCATATTCACCTTATGTTGCCCCGCCCACTTTTTCTCTTCCTTGTCGGACGCAATTGTATTAGTTCTTCCGGTTCACACGAGATGGATTCACCCAGGTCGACTACTGACCTCCAGGTGCATATGAGCTATTGACCCAGCGGTATGGATGATTAGAAAAACAGGAAATGGGGTATCGGTTGTATCGCCGGAATTTGCTAGATTGGTATAAGTTTTTGTTTCTGAGTAGTAGGAATGAAGTGTCACCGTTTCTACTGTCACCGCCTTACCTGTTTCTCCTGTCACCTGACCTCCTTACCTGCAGCTATATCCAAAAACTCAGATCTTCTCTGATGGGTTCCTTCTTCCGTGGAACAAAATCTCATCGGATGGTGTTCTGTGCTGATACTGTGCATATTTATTGGTGGGTCCTTGACATGATTAAGTTTGGGAACCCCCGAGTCATGCCCAGCTCTCTCCAGCAGTTACCCCCCCGCCCCCCCCCCCACACACACACACACACACAGGACATTATTACCTCTCCAATAAAGTTCTGTGAAACCTAGGCTTGCCAGACGATCTCCCTGCACCAGGAGTGAAACTAGCAGTGGGGTTTAATGACATTTGCTTTACAAGAGAAAACATGTCAAATCTGCACGTCCTTTGGCATCTTTGACCCATGAGGGTGTTACGGACCCTATGGGAATCTGGTCTGCAGGATCCTGTTGTATTCTGGCATCCTTTGGGAATCTGGTCTGCAGGATCCTATTGTATTCTGGTATCCTTTGGGAATCTGCTCTGCAGGATCCTGTTGTATTCTGGCATCCTTTGGGAATCTGGTCTGCAGGATCCTATTGTATTCTGGCATCCTTTGGGAATCTGCTCTGCAGGATCCTATTGTATTCTGGCATCCTTTGCTGAATAATATAGCCTTGGCCTTAGCCTCAGAATTCGACCGCTCATGTGTTTAACTTATGGACGCCATATTTTCACTGCCGTCTCCATTTGCAAAATGTCCTACTTTTTCATAAATGTAGCAATCACGATAAAACAGTACTTGCCTTAAACACAAGGTTGTTGCCCGCCGAACTGGGCTATTCAGGTTCTTATGTCGTATCCAAAACCAGTGTTTTTCTCATGCCAGAGCCTGTTATTTCTATTCTTCTGGATGTGTATTACGGGTTTCCACGTGTAGCGGAAGAACAGCGGCCATTTTTTATGGAAAAGACAGGCCGAGATAAAAAAGACAGGCATGATAAAAACAGCTCAGAATTGGAAAATATTAGCACCTTTTTTTTTTGTTTCAATGGGAAATTGTGTTCAATTAATAATTAATTAATTGGCTGAAAAGGGTGTGTAAAGTTAAAAACTATAACTTGAACTCAAATTTCCAAGCCTTAAGTTCGAAATATCTGGAGGAAGTACCGGTAATAAAAAAATGCTTTTTGTAAAAAGTGGCTGGGGGCCCAACAATATCACTTTTTTGCATTCTATAATGGTTTCTATAGGCCAGAAATGGAAGTGTTCCCTGGGAAATGTGGTTTGGTACATACTGTAGTGTAGTCATACTTGGTGTGAAAAGTTTGGGAACCCTGCTGTGTCTACATGAATGAACCCTGCTGTGTCTACATGAATGAACCCTGCTGTGTCTACATGAATGAACCCTGCTCTACATGAATGAACCCTGCTGTGTCTACATGAATGAACCCTGCTGTGTCTACATGAATGAACCCTGCTGTGTCTACATGAATGAACCCTGCTCTACATGAATGAACCCTGCTGTGTCTACATGAATGAACCCTGCTGTGTCTACATGAATGAACCCTGCTGTGTCTACATGAATGCACCCTGCTGTGTCTACATGAATGAACCCTGCTCTACATGAATGAACCCTGCTCTACATGAATGAACCCTGCTGTGTCTACATGAATGAACCCTGCTCTACATGAATGAACCCTGCTGTGTCTACATGAATGAACCCTGCTGTGTCTACATGAATGAACCCTGCTCTACATGAATGAACCCTGCTGTGTCTACATGAATGAACCCTGCTCTACATGAATGAACCCTGCTGTGTCTACATGAATGAACCCTGCTCTACATGAATGAACCCTGCTCTACATGAATGAACCCTGCTGTGTCTACATGAATGAACCCTGCTCTACATGAATGAACCCTGCTCTACATGAATGAACCCTGCTGTGTCTACATGAATGAACCCTGCTCTACATGAATGAACCCTGCTGTGTCTACATGAATGAACCCTGCTGTGTCTACATGAATGTGACCAGAGATGCACATCTTTCTTTCACCTGTGCATCAGTGCTTTTTATTGCAATAATACATCTGCATGTTGATATATACCCCCCCCCCCCCACACACACACACACACACACACACACACCAATGGTCAGAACATACTGTAGTGTAAAAAGAGCTTTTGAACAAGAAAATAAAAAATAATAACCACACCCACCGACTAAAGCTGGATACACACGCACACACACACACACACACACCGACTAAAGCTGGATACACACGCACACACACACACACACGCACACGCACACACACATGCAGCATTTTGTTCCCCACACAGGCAAAACACAAGCTGGAGATGTAATAAGTACTACTTTAAAGGTTTTTTCAACAGTTTCCATGTCAAAAGTGCTGAATATATATATACACACACATACATATATGCATATATATATATGCATATATATATATATATATATATATAACACTGATGATGCATACAGACTAGCTTGACTGTACTGTATGCAACACAGACAGAGGCCAATAACCCAACATTTACTTTCACTTTACAGTCACCTGTTGAAATCAACATCCCCGGAGCAATGGGAGGGGACACTCATACTGATAGAGTACTGATATTAATTATTCTTATGATATACTGTATTTTGTATATATACTATTTACAATAAGTAAATAACATACATTTAAAGGGTTTACATTTACACACTGAACAGATTCGTCTTCTTTTTTTTACATCCACTACACATTCACTAAAAGCCTCTCATACATTCACATCTTAACAGCTTAGGGATTGGTGTGATTTCTGCATGTATACTTTATATACTGTTTGTGTTCGCGAGTATACATATTGTACTAACAATAACTACGTCTAGCAAGACGAAAGATATGCAACGAATACAACAAATACGCGAAGCTAAAAACATACATGGCAAATATAATTTTTTTAACGCACGATGCACAAGACAGCACTGTTTGCAAACCCCATATTGCAATTTCTTTACAGACAACAGATTTTTGAACAGTACGATTTCCAGTAGCATTTTCCGCGATAGGCCAGTTGCGTGTCGCTGAGAGGGATGAAGAATGAGGAGGAGGAGGAAGGTGACAGTGGTGAAACATGCTGTGACAGAGAGGAAGAATGAGCCCTCTCTGAGACCGGCTGTATAGATAAGACGTATAGATGCAGAGACAGCTTCCTCCAGTAGGTGGCATGGCGACAGCTTCCTCCACTCCCTCTACTCGTCGTAGAAGCCGCTGCGGTCACTAGAGGAAGAAAGAGGAGAGTTTTTCAGTTTTCTGCAGATAACATGGCATTACCCCTCCTCCCCCCCCCACAAACAAACAAAGACTGTAAGGGCCCTATTTATTTAGACAATCAAATAGCGCTGAGGTCTAAGTGCATTTGGCTGTGTCAAATAGTGAAATGCATAATAGTGAACTTGAAATTTTAAATCTCAACACCAGCCCATGGCCTTTCTAGTATAAATCAAATAGAAGGGAAAAAACACCAAAATACTGATATTACAATGATCAAATATAATGTAAGATATTACAATGATCAAATATAATGTAAGATATTACAATGGTCAATGAATTTGACATGGCACGGTGCCAATGAGTGAATGAGTACAAGCCTTTGCACTCTTTAAATAGCAGGAAAACACTGCGCCAGACTTTAGACCAGTTTTTGTTGGTCCAAACGCAAGCGAGCGCTTTCCGCGGTCTCGAGATAGCAATACGCCAACAATGCGCCTGACCACACCCCATTTTAAGACCAACACACCCACACGGTGCAAAGATGAGCGCAATCTATTTAAAAACAACATGGGCACCGGGCGTGAACTGTGTAGCTTGGAAACTAGCAATTCCACATGCGCTGTGCTTTGCACCAGGTGGAAGATAGGGCCCTAAGTCTTTAGTGATGAACAGTTAACCCCAGAGTAGCCTACTCACACTACACCAGCACAACACTGGGCGCTGTCTGGAGCCACACAAAAAGCCACCAGCAGGATTTAACCGGCTATAAAACAAGAAGAGAAGCACCATGTGACTCCTCCTCTGCTACTATAAAACAAGAAGAGAAGCACCATGTGACTCCATATGACTATAGTTGAAAATAGATGTGGCATTCTGAAGAGAGGGAGTGTGTGTTCTGAAGAGAGGGAGTGTGTGTTCTGAAGAGAGGGAGTGTGTGTTCTGAAGAGAGGGAGTGTGTGTTCTGAAGAGAGGGAGTGTGTGTTCTGAAGAGAGGGAGTGTGTGCGCGCGCGAGGTTTGAAGAGAGAGGGACATCCATGCCGTGCGTAATGTATCCAAGCCAGGATTTCCTGCACTGCGCGGAGAATACTGTGCGCTCAGGCGCAGTGGGGTTTTTAGCGCTAAGACCTGCTATTAGGTGGCGTTAAAATTGAGAGCACCCAAGGACATTTTTCCTAACACATTGCGCCGGAACGCCTGGTTTGGCACGGGCGACGCCCACACCTGTGTTTACGCTCGGGACCTGGCGCTGGTATCTTCGCCAGAGTGCAAAATGACACTTGCAGGAGGCAGACGATAGGCTAAGAGGCGCGCAAAGGCCAGTATTTAGCACGCCTACTACACCTGTGTCTGCGCTTAGATTCCAGCGCAAAACTGGATGGTGGAGGCAGACGATAACTTAAGACGCAGGGAAGATAGCATAAGAGGTGCGTAAACGGCTGCGCCGTATGACGATAGGGCCCTACATCTTAAAATCATGCAGAGAGATACATATTTGGAGAAGTCAAAATGAAATTCAGGAATAATGCAAGATGTAAAGTCTGCATGACATTTGCAATGTCATGTTAGGCAAAGCATCATCATGAAAGGCATATTGAATCAGCCGCTGCTATAAGTTATGGATGATAATGGTAAGGGTTAGGGTGGTAGTCAGGTTTATACCGTATGAGACACACTGAGTGTACAAAATATCACAAATCTACCTCCTTTTCAGGCATGAAAGGGAAATGTAAATGGAGGGAGGAGGGAGGTTAAAGACCTTTTAAGCCCTAAAATGAGTAAAACATGGATTGTGCAAAAAATGTGAAACTGAATATTAGGAAAGCAGATCGAATAGTTTGTACCCTCAGTGCAAATACTGATAATACAACCACACAACACCTGCATGGAAAATACATGTGTGGATTCCAAAGCTAATGCTACATAGCTAGCTACAGGTGTGTTACTCCTAACCTACAGTCACTAGTCTCATCATCGTTGTGTTGTTGACCTTACCGGTGAACAGTCAGTGACCGACAGCTTAAATGCGGATTTGATCGCCATCATTCAACCTGGTGATTAAAATAAAGCTGTTAAGGTCAAAGAGTCAGTAAGGTGAGAAGACATGACTCATTGGCTCATCAGCCATTAGTGTGTATTCATCATTAGTGTGTATTCTTGTGTGACATGACTGAGTCACATTCCAATCATGTTCTGTCAACCATGTTTATGATGGAAATGATAGTCGACTGTGAGTCGAGATGAGAGAGGGTCTATGGTCAAAGAAACAAGCTGATTGGCCGATCATGGAGGAGGTATATAAACAGGGATGAGGATGGGGGGAAAAGAGGGAGGCTATTGGATGTTGGAGGTGGAGCGGCAGCCATGACAGCAGAGCTGATTGGAGTGCTTGTACTCACGCCCCCTCATCTCTGAGCAGAGACAGGAACTTGGTCACTCTGTATTCCTGTTCCATCTGGAGACAAACAGACAGACAGAGAGACAGAGAGACAGACAGACAGACAGACAGACAGACAGACAGACAGAGAGACAGACAGACAGACAGAGAGAGAGATTGAACAGTCTGTTGACAGAGGAAACAGTCAAATATAAAAGACAAATTATAGGGAGGCCTTTCAGGGTTCCCTTAATTTAATCAGTGTCTCAAACTATGCTGTGTTGGGTTGTTGAATTTGAGGGAATTGTCTCTTCAAACTTAAAAAACCTTGAAAAGTCTTTGAAAAGTCTTTGTGACTATGCTGTCAGGCTGTAGCTACCTGCAGAGACACTGTGACTATGCTGTCAGGCTGTAGCTACCTGCAGTGACACTGTGACTATGCTGTCAGGCTGTAGCTACCTGCAGGGACACTGTGACTATGCTGTCAGGCTGTAGCTACCTGCAGGGACACTGTGACTATGCTGTCAGGCTGTAGCTACCTGCAGTGACACTGTGACTATGCTGCTGTCAGGCTGTAGCTACCTGCAGTGACACTGTGACTATGCTGCTGTCAGGCTGTAGCTACCTGACACTGTGACTATGCTGTCAGGCTGTATCTACCTGCAGGGACACTGTGACTATGCTGTCAGGCTGTAGCTACCTGCAGAGACACTGTGACTATGCTGTCAGGCTGTAGCTACCTGCAGAGACACTGTGACTATGCTGTCAGGCTGTAGCTACCTGCAGTGACACTGTGACTATGCTGCTGTCAGGCTGTAGCTACCTGCAGTGACACTGTGACTATGCTGCCAGGCTGTAGCTACCTGCAGTGACACTGTGACTATGCTGTCAGGCTGTAGCTACCTGCAGTGACACTGTGACTATGCTGTCAGGCTGTAGCTACCTGCAGGGACACTGTGACTATGCTGTCAGGCTGTAGCTACCTGCAGAGACACTGTGACTATGCTGTCAGGCTGTAGCTACCTGCAGTGACACT
>NC_139644.1:42028668-42063668 GCF_964638095.1 Poromitra crassiceps | reverse complement strand
CCACTTCACAGAAATATGCCAGAATGTATTTGACAACTTGTTTGACAGATGCCTTGCAGTAGATGGTGGTTTTCAGCTGAACTACAGTCCTACCCTCCAGTAACACAGCCACCAGTGGTGTGCGGTCGCTGTTCTTGGTCTGCTGCACCAGCAGCTCCCCGTCATCCAGGACGTGGGTGACGGGGTCGCCCCACTTGATGATGCCGTTCATGATGTAGCTGGCATAGTCCTCCTGGTTGGTCCCGAACGCCTGGAGAAAGGACAGGGGGGCGAGAGTTAAGGACTGGCTCTGATCTTGTCTTTGTATGAAAGTGTGCTCAGATTTTTTACTTTTTCGGAAGAAAATATAAACGGTCATCAAAAGACAGACTCGGGTCTGGGTAGTATATAGAGGTAGGAGCACTCGCCTACCACCATGGGGAGACCCGGGTTTAATTCCCGGCAGTGGTACTTTCCGGCTTGTTCAGAAGTTCCTACAGACACAACTGGTCGTGTCTGCAAGTGGGAAGCCGGTGGGCTGTGTTTTTTTTAGGACTTCAGCTCGCTGCTGCACGAGAAGCTCTCCCAGCTGGGCGTGCCCGACTCCATCTGCAGATGGTCCGCAGATGGTGTCTTCTCTCCATACTCCCACCCCCCCCTACACCAACAGCCACACCTCCAGCCATCAGTCCGTCAAGCTCTTGAAATTCGCAGATGACACCACCCTCGTAGGGCTCACCTCTGATGGAGATGAGACTGCATACAGGCAGGAGATTGACCACCTGACAACCTGGTGCAGTCAAAGCAACCTGGAACTCAATGCTCAAAAGACAGTGGAGGTGGTTGTGGACTACAGGAAGAACGCAGCCCCATCTTCCCCGATCACCCTGGGTGACCCCCCCCCCCCCCCCCCCCCCAGTCCTCCCATCACAGGGACAGCTTCTACCCAACTGCCATCCACCTCTTCAATGAGACCTGAGAGCCCCCACAAATCAGGACTTATATACCGTACTTATAAATCACTTAAAATCCCTTTACTTGACATTTTACATGGACATTATCCCACGGATACTATCCTACCACCGCCCCCCACCCCCCAATATGTCACTTTAAAGACGAGCTGAACCCAAAAATGGCTTTTTAAATTTTTAGTTCTCATACCTGGGTATTCAGTTCACCCATTTAATAATGTATGCAAAAAAAAAATCACAAAAATAAGATGTCTTTAGTTTTTCACATCAAAAGTTCATTTTTCAAGATTTCATACATAACAGTAATCTACAGTTTGCTGACGTCACATTGCACTATCAAATTTCTACCCCATTTCAACCAATCATATCAAGACATGGTAGTCTAGTGCATGTAATCTGGCAGAATTTCTAGCCCATAAACTAACTAATAACTTGGCCAATTGTATATAACATACAAAATAAAGCAAACGGTAATGTCTACGAATGCAAAGACTCGTTAAACTCGCATTCCAGGATAACGTTAACGTACGCGGGTCTTACCCCGGCCCCTCGGAGATTCCAGGCGGGCAGGCAGCACTCATGCATCGGATTCTCCGCTATGCTCCACAGGGAAGCAGCTGGCTGCCTGCTTCTCTGCGGATCCCATTCGCGTAGCGCCGCAACACGCTGAATTCCACTCGATTTGGGGGCAGAACATGCCAGGATTGGCCAACGGCAAATCCAGTCCCCAGAATTGTCAAATCAAATCATCGAACGCTATGGCCCGCCTCTCAACTCTGTCATCTCAGACAAGATTTGTTTTCAGTCAGATACGTCTCCGAGCCTCGCTCTACATGGGTTCAGGCCGTCTTTAAAGGACTTTTACTTTTCACATTATAATTTATCATTTGACATTGTTTTCTGTTTGCTCTCCTGCTATAGACGGTTTGAATTTGACAACATAAACATTCTAAATTGCTCCCAGCTTACTTCCTGTTTGCTAGTACAATAACTGACAGAACATAAGCTAGGTTTCAAACGGTTCCCCAGAAACCTAGCAAGTCAAATTCCTCATCTGACATATCATTATTCACTATGGCTATTCAAATTAATCTTGAATCTTGAATGAGTCCTGGTCGCTGCACTAGCGCCTCCTCTGATCGCTCGGGGCGCCTGTTCGGGGGGGAGGGGGGAACTGGGGGGGGAATAACAGAAGCAGAAGCACATGTATCGGATAAGCATGTGTTAGTCTACAACTCTCCCCAGATCCACAGAGGGGGTGGAGCAACGACCGGGACAGCAGGGGGAAAAGACAGACTCCACAGAGAAGGTGTACATACTGGTTTGATGTCATTGTTGAAGGTGTACATACTGGTTTGATGTCATTGTTGAAGGTGTACATACTGGTTTGATGTCATTGTTGAAGGTGTACATACTGGTTTGATGTCATTGTTGAGGGATCCCAAGAAGTCAGAGCGGGTGACCTGCAGCTTCTCTGCCCTCTCCATGTCCACTTCAACTGTAGATGTAGCCTGGAGAGGAATGCACACACATGCACCAGCATCAGGAGAGGAACACACACACATGCAAAAGGTTTTGCCGCGTCTTTGAGCGACTGACCTTGATGTGCCGGTTCATGGCGGTGGACTGGGCGGCTCTGACCAGCCCCTCCAGTTCGGCCCCGCTGTAGTTCTTGGTCTCGGCTGCCAGCTCCTTGATGTCGACGTCGATAGCGAGCAGGCCGAAACCTTTCATCTTGTTGGTGTGGATGGCCAGGATCTGGACACGCCCCTTTTCATCAGGGAGACCTGGAGGCGAGGCGGGCAGAGGGAGAGCAGAGTGAGAGATGGAGGGCCAGCGGCAGGAGGAATGGAGACGGTGAGGACCAGGAGAGGGCGAGGGAAGAGAGATTGTGGGTGATAGTGGTGACAATGTGGGAATGACGACGAAAGAGAGGAGAGAAAAGCACTGACGAAATGGTAACACTTTACAATTAGAGTCACTAAATTAAAGGTTAGTTAATGCTAAATAAGCACTAACTAACCTTTAACAGTTAACTAATGTGTCTAGTAATCATTGGTGTTCATGTTAACTAGGTATTAATTTATACATTATTTAATAGTTTATGGTTAGTGGTGAGGGTTAGGGTTAGGGTTAGTTAATAGTTCAAGTTAATAAACATTAACTAAGGGTTAGCTATGGATGGGTTAGGGTTAGTTAATAGTTAGAGTTAATAAACATTAAAGGTCCCATTCCGTGCAAAAGCTGTTTTTACTTGTAAATGCATATATACTGCTGTCATCCCTCCCTGTAATGAGTGGTCACAACCTCAGAACTGCCAGAGTTGGATTTGTCCCTATCCAGCTTCCCCCTGCAGTCTCCTTCAAGCCACGCCCCCAAACGCTCTGTTCCCCCAGACGGGTTAATGTGATGTCACTCGGGTCCTTAAGCATACTGCGCGCGTCTCTCTCACACAAGCTACCTGCACCATTTTGTCTATAGCCACAAAATTAACACTTCTAGCTGGAGCGACGCCAACTGTACGTGATCCAGCAACTGCGGAGGTGCATTCGGTAAGTCTAGGCATTTTGAGATGTCCTCTTTAGCGTAGCAACCGTTAAGTTAGCGATAGCTCATTGCTAACGTTAGTTGTGGACACAACCTAGCGTGCTGGTCCACGGACGCTAATCTGATTGGCCGCTGGGAGCCTGGGGCGGGCTCTCCCTCAGCGGCCAATGGGAACTGTTGGTTCTGAATATATTATAGAAACAGACCATTCTTGGGAAGCGACGAGATGAGGAAGTGACAACTCCGTCAGAACGAACGGGGTTGCTATATTTTCGACAAATTAATCCAGAATCATGTTTTATGGACCAGAGACACACGTTTTTAAGAGGTTACAGCTGCACGAATTGGGACCTTTAACTAAGGGTTAGCTATGGATGGGTTAGGGTTAGGGTTAGTTAATAGTTAAGAGTTAATAAACATTAACTAAGGGTTAGTTATGGATGGGTTAGGGTGAGGGTTAGGGTTAGTTAATAGTTAAGGCTAGAGTTAATAAAACATTAACTAAGGGTTAGTTATGGATGGGTTAGGGTGAGGGTTAGGGTTAGTTGATAGTTAAGGCTAGAGTTAATAAAACATTAACTAAGGGTTAGTTATGGATGGGTTAGGATGAGGGTTAGGGTTAGTTAATAGTTAAGGCTAGAGTTAATAAAACATTAACTAAGGGTTAGTTATGGATGTGGCATTTTCACTTCAAAGTCAAGTTGAGCTGTTGAGGAAAGATACCATGCTAGAAGAGAGGGATCATTCTTCTTACCGATTTCCATCTTGACCTCGAACCTGCCGGGCCTCATCAGGGCGTCATCTATCAGGTCAGGCCTGTTGGTCATACCTGGAGGGGGGGGGGGAGAGAGAGAAAGAGGGGGGGGAGAGAGAGAGAGAGGGGGGGGGGGAGAGAGAGAGAGAGAGAGGGGGGGGAGAGAGAGAGAGAGGGAGAGAGAGAGAGGGGGGGAGAGAGAGAGAGAGAGAGGGGGGGGAGAGAGAGAGAGAGGGAGAGAGAGAGGGGGGGGAGAGAGAGAAAGAGGGGGGGGAGAGAGAGAGAGAGGGAGAGAGAGAGAGGGGGGGAGAGAGAGAGAGAGGGGGAGGGGGAGAGAGAGAGGTGTAAGATAGAGGGGTCGGCAACAGGCGGCCCATGGGCCAAAACTGGACCGCTAGATGTATGTATGTATGTATGTATGTATGTATGTATGTATGTATGTATGTATGTATTTATTTATTTATTTATTCATTTATTTATTTATTCATTTTACAATATCAGACAGTCCCACATATAGGCTATGATTAGAATTTGAAATCTTTTATTGTCATTGTACATGATACAACAAAATTAGGAGTGCTACTCAGTGCAGTTAAGACGGGTGTGACAGCTGCTGGTGTTTTGACCCACAAGTAGGCCCAGGTCATTTTTCAGTTTTTTACAGATTCTGAAATGGCAGACTGTACGCTTTCAAATGATGTGTCACACATTGTAATATGTGAGATATGCTTATTTGATTGTTCACACTCTGGAAAGTAAGAAGCTGAGAAATCGGCCCTCAAAGTTTGGAGAAGTTTTTCACACCTGAGGCAGTGAGCAATGGGGGAATGAACAATAGCTGCTCATTTACATTAACCACTCCCCATCCACTCCAGCTGATCACTGTCACTCTGACACACTGGGAGACAGTCCACAAGTAAGACAGAATGTAGGACTGTTTAGGTGATGGGTTTCATACACTTTCTGTAATAAAACATCGGAAAGCAAAAATCTTATCAAACGGGGTCTAATTTTGAGGTATCCATGTTTTTATCACTTCTCATCTGGATTATTTTAATTAGTATTACATGTGTGCCTGTTATGTTCTTTTTGGGCTCCTTGTGCAGAGCAAATTCCCTGAGGGGCAATAAAGGTTTCATTCATTCATTCATTCATATAATAATAATAATAGGATATAATATGAATAAGGATTTGATAAGGGAGTTCAGAAGCTGCTGAACAAAAATTGCACTGTCAACTTTCCTCTTTAGACTTTATGATAGTGACATTTTTCTCTTGCTAGCTAGCAGGTTCAATGTTTAGCTAATTTCACTCTGCAGTGTGTGGGAGGCGATATTTTTTTCCGGATGATGGCGAAGGCTGGAGGCACCCTCTCTGCCTGTGATTGGCCTAGCGCCAAACGTTCATCCAATCACATTCGCTTGGCTATCCTGCGTCTCTTTCTACAGTCTGTGGTCAGACAGACAGCAGTTTCGCTTGCTAGCATGCATGAAAGATGCCACTGTGTGTTTATGTTTTTGATATAGTCTGGTCTCTGGTTTATAATGCTGCCACTACTCTTGGCAGTGCACGTATGTAGCCTACAGACAAAGAAAAAAGAAAAGATTAATGAGAATTGATCAAGGGTTATATAAAAACAGTGTCAATGCCCATTTACTCATTCTAACACAAGAGTGACATGTATTTGAATTGAAATATGTATCAGTATGTGGTGTTTGCCCAGCCCTTCATTGGGAAATGCAGCTTTATGGAGTGGGATCACGTGGAGATGGTCTTCAGAAACTTTGATGAGATTGACCGTAAGTAAACATTGTTTCAGATACATGGTGTAGTTGTGGAAAAGTGTGTGTGAGTTTGGAAGAGGAGTGCACCACTAGGTGGAGACATGCATCCATAGCAGTGTTGATTTCGTAGATGAAAACTATGAGGAAAAATGTTAGTCGACTACCTGTTTTCACTGGTGAAAACTAGACTAAAAATGTTAGGGAGGGACGAATTGGCAAGAGATCCAGAGTGAGGACACTGAGTGAGAACACTGAGTGAGGACACCGAGTGAGGGCACTGAGTGAGGACACTGAGTGAGGGCACTGAGTGAGGACACCGAGTGAGGACACTGAGTGAGGACACTACAGAGTGAGGGCACCGAGTGAGGGCACTGAGTGAGAACACTGAGTGAGGACACTGAGTGAGGACACTGAGTGAGGACACTGAGTGAGAACACTGAGTGAGGACACTGAGTGAGGACACTGAGTGAGAACACTGAGTGAGGGCACTACAGAGTAAGGGCACTGAGTGAGGACACTGAGTGAGGGCACTGAGTGAGGACACTGAGTGAGGACACTGAGTGAGGACACTACAGAGTGAGGGCACCGAGTGAGGGCACTGAGTGAGAACACTGAGTGAGGGCACTGAGTGAGGGCACTGAGTGAGGGCACTGAGTGACGACACTGAGTGAGGACACTGAGTGAGGACACTTAGTGAGGACACTGAGTGAGGGCACTGAGTGAGAACACTGAGTGAGGACACTGAGTGAGGGCACTGAGTGAGGACACTGAGTGAGGACACTGAGTGAGGGCACTGAGTGAGGACACTGAGTGAGGACACTGAGTGAGGACACTGAGTGAGGGCACTGAGTGAGGACACTGAGTGAGAACACTGAGTGAGAACACTGAGTGAGAACACTGAGTGAGGGCACTGAGTGAGGACACTGAGTGAGGACACTGAGTGAGAACACTGAGTGAGGGCACTGAGTGAGGACACTGAGTGAGGACACTGAGTGAGGGCACTGAGTGAGGGCACTGAGTGAGAACACTGAGTGAGGGCACTGAGTGAGAACACTGAGTGAGGACACTGAGTGAGGACACTGAGTGAGGACACTGAGTGAGGACAGGGGCCCACATCCCCGACTGATGAAAACACTCACTCTACTGCCACTCACCAATCACCAGGATGTTGTTGAGCTGCTCCACTCCATCGATCTTGGACAGGAGCTGGTTGACCACGGTGTCGTGCACGCCCGTGCTGCTGGCGCCCGTGCCTCTCTGCTTGCAGATGGCGTCCAACTCATCAAAGATGATGATGTGGAGGCCGCTGTTGGCTCCCAGCTGGAGGGAGGAGAAGGACAGGACAGAGCTTAGCGCTCAGTGTGTCTGGCTGCTGTGTGCATTAGTCCAGCTTTCACATCAACTGTTATTGTGCTGCGTTGCAGGCTGGGAAGTTACTGTAACTGGGGCTCGCGGTGAAATGCCTGTAAAAAATATATATCTATAATTGTGCTTTGAATTGGGGTGACGGAGGGCTTTTAAACGTGCTGAGTGAGGTGGGGGTGAAGAGAAATGTCAAAGGAATGAAAGAAGAGAGAAAACGAGTCTCTCACCCTCTTCTGCTCGTCCTCGGCGTCTGCAAACAGCTTCCTGATGTTGGCCTCAGACTCGCCCACGTACTTGTTGAGGATCTCAGGGCCGTTGACGATCTTGGGCTCGCGGGCGTTCAGCATCTTACCGATCTGCCGGGCCATCAGAGTCTTACCGCAGCCCGGGGGCCCGAACAGCAAGATGCCCTTCACGTGCTTACAGCCTGCCCAGAGAGGAACGAGAGGAACAAGGCAAGATAGAGGAGAGCAAAGACAAGAAGATGGCAAGAGAGATGAAAGAGAAGGGAAGATTGTACGTTAAGGAGGGCAACCATTTTTTTTAAAGGTATTGTTATGTGTTCAAAGCCTGGGGGAGAAGAGACGGGATCAAAATGTATTTCTAAATCATTTCTAGAGATAAAAGCAATCAAAAGTATATTATTATTATTATTGATTATTATTGATGTGTATGTGTGTGAGAGAGGCGGGGGGGGTTGAGATCGTAGTGCTCTGGGGTCCATTATGTTGGCAAAGCAGATTGTATTCTTGTTATATTACATTTTTGTACCACAGGGAATGTACAGCACAATTTCAAGGTAGGTTAGGTGATGTCATCAACTAATATTCAGTTACATTATAGACACATTTTGTTTGCAGGGAAAGAGATGTTTATAACCTGAGACTTAAAATTTGTTTTTTAAAGAAAACTAGTTGCAACCTTCTAACTGTCAATTCTTCTGCATCTTTTATGTGTAATTTTTCATCTTTCCTCCGTAGAAAATATAGCTTGAAATAAATTCCTCTCCAATAAAAGAATAGCAGAAGTACAAAGAAAGAAAGAAAGAAAGAAGCAAGGGTGTCAATTCAGTATGGCAAATGCTCCCAACATTATTATCCCGTACCACCGGTCAGCGCTAATAATAGCCGGTTCAGGTACGCTAATTAATGATCCTCCTGTCCTCTCACCTGACAGCCCCCGACACGTCTGTTAAATATGTCATGTCGAGTCCTGAACATGTTCTTATGTTATATTATTCATTACATGTTGTTGGTATTGTGTGGAATGATGTTTTATGATATGCCTATTTAACGTATATTTAACTCAGTCTGTAAATCTCATGTAAATCCAACGTAAATTCATATTTATCATCCACAGAACACTTCAACACTCATCTACATATTGTATATATTGACTCGATTTGATTTGATTTGATTGCACTTGCAACCTTGTGATTGCCGTTAGTTATCTTCCTACTTCTTATCCCTGTATATTGATGTAACCGCTACGCTGCATACAGACACTAAGACAAATTCCTCGTATGTAACTTGCATACTGTGGCAATAAAAGTGATTCTGATTCTGATTCTGATGGAGCAAGCCTCCCGAAGTGATTATTAATGCCGGCGTTTATATCGTATATATGCTTATGCGCACTCCCGCGAGTGCGGATCATGACCATCTCAACCCCTAGTATAGGATCCGCATTATAGGAAAAGCGGCTGTTGTTTAACACTGGCAGCTCATGATCCAGATCATGTAGCTGTTCTGTCTGAGTGGGCGGGTGGTGGCACTTTACAAACCATTAATTCCCAGTGATCATTATTTGTATGAATGGACGTTAGTTACGTGGCTGGATTATTTGGAAGAGAGCCAAATTAGGTGAGTAAACAAATAAAAGTTGAATAGTTTCTTTGTCCCCTATCTGCCAGTTTAAAAATGCAACAAGGAGATGTGATAGCCTACTACTAGAGTTGTGCGATCTTGACCTCAGTCAGATCGTCAATCGCCAGCCTTTGACATCGCCAATACACTGATGTCATCGCGCAAGCACATGGCTAATTAATATGGACGTTAACATCCATATTAATAATTAGCCATGTGCTTCAGCTGCTTGCTGTACTTTGCTAACTTAGCATCGATGCTAGTGGGACTTACCCAGTTATCGTCATTGCCTGCTTACTGCTGCGCTGCTTGCTGGTAAGAAAAGTCTCCAGATTTGTCGCTAACGTTAGTCTCTTCTGAGAAAGATTGTCTCCAGGAGAGTCTGAAAAGTTGTCTCAGGTTGGATGCAGCCAAGTATTGTGAGGCAGCCAGCCAGTGTTGTTACTGTGAGCGTCCAAGCTAACACAGCTGTGGAGAGGAGCCTATTTGGTTATGTCGATGAGAGGAGCTGACTGACTGACAGCCTATATCGAGACATAGGCCTAGCCTAACTTTTGTGGGGAGAAATACATTGAAAACTAGTCAGATATGACTTGAATGCCACTTGTAAAATAAATCACCCACAGTGATTGACGACGGTGCGACCACTATTTTGACTGGGCGGCTTTATGTAACAAAGGCAAGCGCTCATTTTTGGCACATTGCCACCCCTCGTTATTGCCTGAATGGTCGGAATGGATCCTCCGTTAAAACGGCATGTTTTTGAATGGGGTTTGGTTACAGATTCGCTAAAGCTGTTTCCATATCACATTTCTTGTTATCAATACATGCTACCGCACCCCCTCCCCCCGCCCACTGGCAGAGAGAATAAGGACCATTTCCAGCTGTTTCTAAACACAGACTCCTCATGTCTAGAAAGGTAAAACCGGAGCATATCCTGCTCTGGCTAGCCGGACATGATCCAGACTTCATGTTTAGAAGAGGCTCTGGTAGCACGCATAACATGAAGGCTCGGCCCTTCGCGCGGCTGACCCGGGTTCGAATCTGACCTGTGTTCCTTTGCCGCATGTCATCCCCTCTCTCTCTCCCCACCTTTCCTGTCTGCCTACTGTCCTATATAAAATAAAGGCGAAATGCCTCAAGAAAAAAAAAGAAAAAACTTCACTCCATCATGGTGAGCTGCAATGATTCCACAACTATTTTCATAATCAATTAATCGTTTTGAGTAAAAAAAAATGTTTTATCTGATTCCAGCTTCTAAAATGTGATTGATTGATTTTTTTAAACTACTGTATGAGTAAACTGATTATCTTTGGGTTGTGGACAAGACGAGAGATTCGAGGACGTCATCTTGGACTGATCGCCATTTTTCACCATTCTCTGACATTTTATAGACCAAACGACTAATTAATCGAGAACATAACCGGCAGATTAACCGTTAATGAAAATAATCATAGTTGCAGCCATGGTTTCTCACCCATCTGTTCCACAATGTCAGGAGGGAAGACTCGGGAAGCGAAGGCTCGGCGGAAAATGTCAGAGAACTCCTTGTCCAGACCACCGATCCCCATCTTCTCAAAGTTCCAGTCTGGGTTGATGATTGTCTGCCGTTGCTCCTTGGTCTTGGCCTTACCTATAAAGTGAATAGAGGACTGCTTAGTCAGCAATTCTCATCAAAAAAGCATTTGTTTTTATTTGTTTGGACCAGGCATGTACTGTAGCGGAGGGT
Source organism: Poromitra crassiceps (assembly GCF_964638095.1). Lineage (NCBI taxonomy): Eukaryota > Metazoa > Chordata > Actinopteri > Beryciformes > Melamphaidae > Poromitra > Poromitra crassiceps. The sequence continues at coordinate 42,052,674 of NC_139644.1, read as the reverse complement.
AAAACTACCAAAACTCCCTTCACCACCCTTTTATTTGCAGAAATAGTTTATCCAACCTTTTAGCCTGCCGTAAATCTCTATGATCCAAATTCATGGTACAGTATATATCATAGTAAGGAGCAGACATGGGACCAAGTCACTTTGGTGCAAGGCTCAAGTAAGTCCCAAGTAATTTTGTTTTGGGCAAGTCAAGTCAAGTCAAGTCACAGGTTGTGTCAAGTCGAGTCCTTAGTTAAGGCAAGTCAAGTCCAAAGTCATTTTGTTTTGGGCAAGTCAAGTCAAGACAAGTCACAGGTTATGTCAAGTGGAGTCCTTAGTTAAGGCAAGTCAAGTCCAAAGTCATTTTGTTTTGGGCAAGTCAAGACAAGTCAAGTCAAGTCACAGGTTATGTCAAGTGGAGTCCTTAGTTAAGGCAAGGCAAGTCAAGTCCCAAGTCATTTTGTTTTGGGCAAGTCAAGACAAGTCAAGTCAAGTCACAGGTTATGTCAAGTGGAGTCCTTAGGGCAAGTCAAGTCCAAAGTAATTTTGTTTTGGGCAAGTCAAGTCACAGGTTATGTCAAGTCACTTTTTTATGCCCAATATACAGTACTGCAGTCTTACCTTCCTTTATAAAGAAAAAGACAAGTGATATTATTGGGAAGGGGGCTACGTTAGATAATTCTAACCTGTTCAAAAAGTATGACAATGATGATTGAGTTTGTATTATAATTATTGATATTCAGTTAAATAAATATAATCAAACAAAAGTCAAATAACTTTATACTAAGTACTAACGTAAGTGCCTTCTCTCCTTGTAAAATCAAAACCATCCAGTGAGAGGAGCGAGACTGACAGCCAATCATGACAATGCCATAAGGAGGAGCATGAGTCATCCAATCAGGAGAATGTCATTTCCAACTTACACTCGCATACCGGATAACTTTACACAGACACTTAACAAGGTTGAACATCTTAATATTTTATATTTAATCTGATGGACACAAACAAGTCATCCAAGTCATCACAACTCAAGTCAAGTCAAGTCCAGTCAAGTCCTGAGTCTAGCTTCCAAGTCCAAGTCAAGCCTGAAGTAATTTCTTTTTTGTCAAGTCAAGTCGCAAGTCATCCCAGTCACCAAGTCTCAAGTCCCCATCTCTGCTCAGTAGTATTATTAAACTGATGTGTATGAGGATATGTTAAGAAAATACTGATACAGATAATACTAAAGTAATAATACAATAATATTTCAAGATAGGAAAGAGGACATTTGATGTGTTGTTGTAAGTCAAGACAGAATTAGTATTTGAAAAAAAAAAATAGTTTGCCTTCTTGGTCTTTGCCATAACAGACAGAGTAAGCAAGATGACGATTCATAATGTGTGTGAAAGAGATGACTGTAATGTAGAATAAAGGAGAGTGTACTATGGACAGGGTTTTGTATTGGGCTGAATTTAAACTCTACCAAAGTGACATTTTACTGCCATCTAGTGGAGGGAATGCAGAAATGGTAGATTTTAAAAAGGGCTGGAAAAACCAAACAAACAAACCAAACAAAACATGGTGAACGCTAGAATCCACAGGCACATCCTCTATACTGAACACATAATCCAGTAAGAAAACAAAGATGGGAGAATATACAGTAGGTAAAGGCAGGGTATTGATTGTTGAATTAAAGGTGTACAATTTCCTCGAAAGCCAAAGTCAGCCTTCGACTGACTTTTATATAGAATTTTAGCATTTAAATACCGCAGCTTTCAAAATGTCCCTCCGTGACTTTTTCCACCCGCACTTTCTGTGCGTTAGATTTTCAAAATCACACAACAAAATGTGACCTTTACATTGTCCACATTCATTCATGTGACGGAGGAATGTGGACAATTCCCACTATGAGGTGAGGTGGTGAAACGTGGTGTGTGTTGAAGTAAGGAACACTATGAGGTGAGGTGGTGAAACGTGGTGTGTGTTGAAGTAAGGAACGTACCAACGAGTGTGAGGGAGGAGCTCTCTGCCTTCTCGAAGATCACCTGGCTGTTGCCAACCATCAGCCCGACGTCGATCTGCCCGAGCGAGACAACACAGAGAGAAACCCACTGTTTTCTACATTCACATTCATATTATATTCACATATACTGTTTTTATGAGTTGGTGCATGGAAACACCACAGCTCGCATACAATAACAGGGATAAGCAAACCCTTCACATGTTTGTTTTTTGGCAAATTTTGCAGGGCACGGAGAATAGCAGATGACTCGGGAAGACCCATTAATTTGCGCTGCGCCCGGGCACAAACGATAAATTAGCGCTTTTACCACGATAGAGCCCCAAATGTGGCCAGTAGGCCCCAAATGTGGCTAGTAGCACCATGTTGTAATATTGAATGTCCAATATATATGTATTTATTGTTTTTTTTCCTTTTCTTTTCTTTTCCTGTGTTTCTGAGCCTGTCCGTCTGTCCTGTTTGTGTATTGTTAAACAAAAAGAAAATAAAGTATTGGGAAAAAAATGTTATGACAAAAAAAACTTTGATTGTCAGTATGTATATTTTGTCCTTTTCATCAAATTAGTACCGTAAATTTCGGACTATAAGCCGCGGCTTTTTCCCCGTTTTTTGGCCCCTGCGGCTTATATAACGGTGCGGCTTATCTATGGATTTTTTCGAAAAAAGAAAAAAAAAAAAACGGAATTCTCTCTTCTTTAGCACTCTTTCTAACTATAAATCCACTTCTGTTTTAATTTCCTCTCTTGCCCTCTTTTCACCACACCGCGGACACTGTGTGCACTGTAAAAAAAAACACAGGTGGTGTTGTGTTATGTTGTTTTGTTGAAATGTTAATAAATGGGAGCTTCCTCAAACAGCCATCTCTTTCCCGACAATCCCCTCTGTGCATGAACCCTTACATATGGTAATTAAACATTAAAACACAATAATAAAAAAAAATAAAAAAAAACATTAAAACACCTGCGGCTTATAGTCCGGTGCGGCTTATATATGTAACAAACAGGCAATTTTGCTGCTGCGGCTTATACTCCGGTGCGGCTTATAGTGCGGAAATTACGGTAACTATAATTGGGAGTGATGGGGTTACAATAGGTGATGTTACAGTTACAGTGTGTGTTACAGTAGGCTACTGGTGGAAGTGCACGGTCACAATCTGGCTCTCTGGTAGCGAGGACATTTTTTGTGTGGCCCGCTCTATCATCAAAATTGCCCATCCCTGATGTGAGCTCTTTGGTGCAGAATCAGATGACATGCGACTAGACAAGATAGATATTAGAATGTTTTCATACAACACCAATGGTTCTACAGGTGGGAGAGCTGAGTGGAGGGGGTCTTTAATGGCCCATAAGAGGTATTGTTAATGCCGTCGCTTATCGATTCTGGTGAATTAGGCAATTTGGAATAAATGAAAAAATAATATCTGTTCTTGATACCCAGCCCTACAAATGCCCTATGATGCCAACAACTGGCTAACGTGAAAAATGCAATTTTGAACTTGTGGCCTTGCTGCTTCCAGGGGTCAATCTAATGTAGAGAGAGTGCTGTGGGCGGGGTCAGGCTGCTTCCAGGGGTCAATCTAATGTAGAGAGAGTGCTGTGGGCAGGGTCAGACTGATTCCAGGGGTCAATCTAATGTAGAGAGAGTGCTGTGGGCGGGGTCAGACTGATTCCAGGGGTCAATCTAATGTAGAGAGAGTGCTGTGGGCGGGGTCAGACTGATTCCAGGGGTCAATGCTGTCTCAGCTACCTTCTGTTTCTTTCCAGAGGCTGGTTCTCCTCTAAGGATGCTGGCATCCATGGCCTCTATATCCTTGATCACCAGGCCAAACAGCTTGTCGCAGAAACTGAAGACCATCTGAGAGGGAGAGAGAGAGAGGGAGAGAGAGGGAGATAGAGAGAGGGAGGGAGATGGGGAGAGAGAGAGGGAGAGAGAGGGAGAGAGAGGGAGGGAGAGAGAGGGAGGGAGAGAGAGAGGGAGAGAGAGAGAGGGAGGGAGGGAGAGGGAGAGAGAGGGAGGGAGAGAGGGAGAGAGAGAGAGGGAGAGAGAGAGAGAGGGAGATGGGGAGAGAGAGAGAGATAGAGAGAGGGGGAGGGAGATGGGGAGAGAGAGAGAGAGATAGAGAGAGGGGGAGGGAGATGGGGAGAGAGACAGAAAGAGAGAGAGAGAGGGAGATGGGGAGAGAGAGAGAGGGGGAGAGAAATGAGAGGATGATGAAAACCTGAGCAACAACAAACAACAAATGTATGTGTGTCTTGCGTTTATGTATTTGTGTGTGGCAATCTCCAGTTCAGAAAAATGAAGCCAATGCGGAAGTGCCTTAAACCTACATTCTTTCTAATGGCCAGCAAGGGGCGACTCCACTGGCTGCAAAAAAGAAGTCCAATTGTATGGAAGTCAATGGGGAAAAGCCCCTACTTGTCACTTGATGTATTAGCTCGTACACACTTAAGGGTTTATGGTCTCAATCGTTAGTTTCAAGTCTTCTTCAATGCAGCATAATGTTCATTTGATTACGGTCCCATTTCGAGTCAAATAGACGATAAAGCAGACTATGCTTTGGGTGTGATTGACAGGTCACCTGTCCAGTGATTGTACAGCTCGCCAATCATAGACCAATAGCGGCACTTCTTGGAAAGCCCTGGTCTCACGCCAGCTGCTTCTGGCTGCAAATAACCAAGATGGCGCCGGGCAAAATGTCAAACTGGAGGCTTCAAAACAGGAGTCCACAAACCAATCGCTGACGTCACGGTCATGTCCATATTTCTATACGGTCTATTATATGGCGTGAGTGCATTTACCTGCTGGGTGATAGAGAAGGACTGGTTGTTGAACTGCTGGATGAACTCGGCGGCCATCTTGTCTGAGTCGTAGGGGGAGGTGTCTGTGCTCTTCTTCTGCAGGAAGTCAATTTCGATTGTCATGGCACCGATGCACTGCCTGGACTTGTCAAAGTTGTAGTTGGACACTGCGGGGGACAGACAGAACTTTAAAGACCCTGGAAACCAAAATCCACAAAAACAACATACATGCCCTCTTAAGTCAAACGAGTGTGATTTATTGTGTGACAAGCGAACTTATTTCACCATCGGAGTTTTGCCGACCCCCAAAATAAGGAGGATTCCCCATCCAAGTGCACACGTCACTCCCCACCTGCTCTGCAGTGCCCCCCCCCCCCCCCCCATCCTCAAATACAGGCAAATTCGCTGCTATATTCACACGTGTGAGCCCTCAGGTGTGAAGGGACATTCCGGGAAATGGCCGATATTGATTTACAGGCAATGTTCCTGTGGCATGTGTGAAAACGGCTATAGAGTGAAATCGGAGGCAGTGGAGAAGGACTACATTTCCTCCAGCAGGGGTCAGCATTGAACTACCTGCCCTACGGTACATGTCCACACAAGCGTGTGTTTTCACGCCCGCCCGCCCCGCTTCCACAAAATCCTACGCTTGTGGGAGGGCTCGATGTTTGTTGGGGGCTGTCCTCCACGGTTTGATGCGTAGAAAAAAAATCATGGCAGCCAATTCTAAACGTTCTCTTCCTATATGAAAACCACTGGGCGAATTGTGTTTCTGATCACATGTGATGCCTCCGACAGGCCGTGCTGTGTCTCCATGTGCCTTTGTTTTGGCTTTACAAGCGTTCGTTTAAAAGATCAGACTGGAGTTGGGGAGGCGGGGAGGCGCAGGGGACGGACCTTATTTGCACAAAGTATAGAGCTCCATACTTTATGCCCCCACAATGCATTGCGCGGCTGTCTCCAACACACAATGAATGGGAGGCGTGAACACACCCCTTTAGCCTTGTGCATCACAGAAGAAAAACACTGCTGCTGAGAAATGTTGATCACATTTCTTGTAACCCAAAAAGGCATTATTGTGTCAAGAGAGGAGGCAGACGTCACCACATGGTGAGCACAGACCCTCCCCCCTAAATGTTCTAAAGCAGTGATTCAATCAAGCAGGAGAGCTACAGATGTCCCAGCTTCTACACTTAATCATCATCAAGAGCAGGGGTGGGCAATTATTTTTCATGGGGGGGCCACATGAGATTGTTGCCGGGGGCCGAACAAATATTGTCATGCCGTTACCCAGGGATGGGCAACTTTGATGATAGAGAGGGCCACAAAAAAAAATGTCCTCGCTACCAGAGGGCCAGATTTTTGAGGGTTGGGGGCCGAACGGCAATCTAACCTGGCATTTGAAGCCAGGTTTAGAGGAATAACTCATTTTAAATTAACAGTTGTGATGTCATTATTCAGTCTTAACCACCAATATTGTATCCTTTTCTCACTCACTCCTATGTCACCACCTGCTCTCCCTGCAGGGCTTGAAATTAACTTTTTTGACCACCTGCCAATATGGCTGCTAGATTTTAAAGTTACCAGCCAATTAGAATTTCCACTAGCCAAAATGTTTTCCTTGAAATAAACCAGAACATGAGTGGGTTAATTTAAGCATAAGTATCAGTAAGTGGCCCGGGATTCTCAAAGCCTGTGTTGAGGGTCACACAAGAACAAAAATGCACTCTTGAAGCTAAATAAATCCAAAACCAATGAGTTAATTATTTAAATTTTTACATCAATGTAGAACAGTCATTTCTTACACATGAGATTACTTTTAGCCTTTTAAATGATAAAGATTATTGAAAGTTATTCCATATTCCAGACTGAAATGTTATAACAGAAGTGGAGTATTGGCCAGAATGACATGAACATTTGGACACTTATTCAGCAGGTATCTTGCATGTTGTATTCAGGTGCAGTGTAAAAAAAATATACATATTTTAATATTATAAAAAATTATAATAATTATATATATATATATATATACATTATTATTATAATTTTTTTTCTCCAGTTCCAGCGGGTCTGATCAAGAGCTCATTAATCCAACAGAGGATATTACCTTCCACCTCCTGGCCAATGGAGAGGCCCGCCCATTTCCTCTACAAGAGAGAGACAAGGAGAGATTGAACATATGAATTGAGCCAAGAAGTAGTAACAGTGTTCCTACACATTTTCAGTGGGGGGGGGGGGGGGGGGGGATGACATGACATCACATTGTGTTATGACATCATTAGTGAGATATGACATCATCAGTGGGACCATCAAAGAGTGACATCATAGCAAGTCGCCACTCAACAAATCATCAAGACCTCATCTAACAGTTCATATTCATGAGGTGATGTAGGTGTGACATCACCTAACACACTTTGTGTGTGTGTGTGTGTGTGTGTGTGTGTGTGTGTGTGTGTGTGTATTTGCATGCATGCGTGTGTGTGTGTGTGTGTGTGTGTGTGTGTGTGTGTGTGTGTGTGTGTGTGTGTGTGTGCATGTGTGTGTGTGTGTGTGTGTGTGTGTGTGTGTACCTGAGGGAGACTGAAAGCGATAGTTCCAGCTACCACAGTGTGGTGGCCCTTGACTGTAAACACAAACTTGTGGTTGGGCGTGGTCTTCACAGTCACATGTCTGCAGAGAGAAGAGAGTACCTTTTTTTTTGCTTTGGTCTTTGACCCTTTTTTTTAATGGGAAATAGTGTGAATGTTGTTGCTATAACTATATACATTGCTATATTTCTTCACGGCATCAGATCAGCCGAATTTGTTGACATTTTTAAAACTTGTCTTAAAACCTATTTTTATAGAGAGCCGCAGGGATGACGTATTTTTGTAGTCAGAACGCGGAAGTCCCGGACTTCCTGGTTCTTCACTGTTTCTGTCTATGGGATTTTTGAATGGGTTTTTGCCGCGATGCTTCTAATAATCTCTCTGGGCAACGCTGGCTTAATCAAACGCGAACCAGAGTTCAGTCGGATAATCTTCACACATGAGGACCACTTTCATGAGTTTTGTAGCATACATGTAAATGCGAGCCCTAGAAGTAAAAAGCTTGAGCTAAGCTAATCCAGAACTACACCCTGTCGCATAGGCTTCCACGTCACGTCAGCGCTCAACCTGGACTGTTGTTGAATGTGTGCACTGATTACCCCGGGCTGAACGGGCTGAACCAGGTGAGGGAAAGAGAATTTCCGTGTTTGTCCTTTGAAGTGGTGACGTTATTGACGTATATATCCCCATCGACTCAACAGTGTAGTCTCATTTAGCCGTTTGCTAGCTAGCCGCCCTTTTAACGGCATGTTAAAAGCTTCAAAACTCATAAAAGTGGTCCTCGTGTGTGAAGATAATATTACTAAACACTGGTTCGCGTTTGATTAAGCCAGCGTTGCCCAGAGAGATTATTAGAAGCATCGCGTCAAAACCCATTCAAAACTCCCATAGGCGAAAACAGTGAAGAACCAGGAGCATCGATGATTTCCGGACTCGTTCCTGCGGCTCTCTATTCACAGGCCTTTTACTGAGTGGGACATGTTCTTCTATGCTCTATTGCAGTGGTTTTACTGAGTGGGACATGTTCTTCTATGCTCTATTGCAGTGGTTTTACTGAGTGGGACATGTTCTTCTATGCTCTATTGCAGTGGTTCCCAACCACCGGGCCCTGGACCGGCGCCGGTGCCGACAAAGCATTTGTTGCCAGGCCGCTAGGAAGCGATATTCAGCAGGGAGAAAGAGAAAGAGTGAGAGAGTGAGAGACAAAGAGAGAGACACATACACACACACATACACACACACAGAGAGAGAGAGAGAGAGAGAGAGAGAGAGAGAGAGAGAGAGACCTATTTAGAGTGGGAGTGTGAAATGACAGGAGTGCAAGGAGAGGATGATAAAAGCAGGCGTGGGGCCATCCACAAATAATGATATTGTAGGCTATTGATTTGAAGAAACAGTGTAACTGTATCCAAACGTATTGGCCATGCACTATGCATTTAATATCCAATCCTATCCTGAACAATCCACCCCCACCCCACGCCCCCCCACCCCACGCCCTGGCTGCTCCACCCCACGCCCCCCCCACCCCACGCCCTGGCTGCTCCACCCCACGCCCTGCTCCACCCCACGCCCCCCCACCCCACGCCCTGGCTGCTCCACCCCACGCCCTGCTCCACCCCACGCCCTGGCTGCTCCACCCCACGCCCTGCTCCACCCCACGCCCTGGCTGCTCCACCCCACGCCCTGCTCCACCCCACGCCCCCCCACCCCACGCCCTGGCTGCTCCACCCCACGCCCTGCTCCACCCCACGCCCTGGCTGCTCCACCCCACGCCCCCCCACCCCACGCCCTGGCTGCTCCACCCCACGCCCTGGCTGCTCCACCCCACGCCCCCCCACCCCACGCCCTGGCTGCTCCACCCCACGCCCCCCCCACCCCACGCCCTGGCTGCTCCACCCCACGCCCTGGCTGCTCCACAACTATATTGTTCCATTTGAAATGGGTCCATGGATTTCATGCTTTTAAGCTTTCCATTATTTCCCTGACATCCTCGTTGTTGCTGTTGGTGTTCCAGGCTCACCTTGTGAGGCAGCTGGATTCACGTTGTTGCTGTTGGTGTTCCAGGCTCACCTTGTGAGGCAGCTGGATTCATGTTGTTGCTGTTGGTGTTCCAGGCTCACCTTGTGAGGCAGCTGGATTCATGTTGTTGCTGTTGGTGTTCCAGGCTCACCTTGTGAGGCAGCTGGATTCATGTTGTTGCTGTTGGTGTTCCAGGCTCACATTGTGAGGCAGCTGGATTCATGTTGTTGCTGTTGGTGTTCCAGGCTCACCTTGTGAGGCAGCTGGATTCATGTTGTTGCTGTTGGTGTTCCAGGCTCACCTTGTGAGGCAGCTGGATTCACGTTGTTGCTGTTGGTGTTCCAGGCTCACCTTGTGAGGCAGCTGGATTCACGTTGTTGCTGTTGGTGTTCCAGGCTCACCTTGTGAGGCAGCTGGATTCACGTTGTTGCTGTTGGTGTTCCAGGCTCACCTTGTGAGGCGGCTGGATTCACGCGAGATCACGAGATCACGATCACACGATGAATCCATCTTGCCACGCTCCAATCTATTGGTTTGAATCTGAGCCACCAGTGGTTCGCACCAATCAGCATCCTATGAGGCAGCTATGGGCGGGCTTTAGGTGTGAGCCTGTGATAGACGCGTTAAGACAGATGGTTCATCCAATCACCTGCCAGGTACTTTTTGAAAATGCCTGCCCTTTTTTTTTTATTATTATTATTTTGTAGGGAATGACAGATGCTGAGATAAAGTTGATCCAGCATGTCGCTGGCATCATTTATTGTCGGTCCCTATCTAAGTACAAACCAAACAGACAGTGTTGCAGGCTAGCTAACAGAGTGTGGCTAGGCTAGCTGCTAGCTGGTAGCTGCAGAATGTGGTCGTGTCGTGGCAATTTATAGTCCAACCGGTCATGTGACTCCAGTCACGTGACTCACCTGCTCTAAGCACTTGAGGTTTATGTCCCCAGTCTGCTAGAGTCTGCTAGCAGACCATTGTGGTCACCACAATTTATTATTTTATAATTTAGTGTGTGTGTGTGTGTGTGTGTGTGTGTGTGTGTGTGTGTGTGCGTGCGTGCGTGCGTGCGTGCGTGCGTGCGTGCGTGCGTGCGTGCGTGCGTGCGTGCGTGTGTGTGTGCGTGTGTGCGTGCGTGCGCGGATGAATGGCTGGGTGTTTGGATCAGACAGATAGAAGAGAGAACGGCAGTTCTAACTTAAATTCTCAGTTAGAAGTTTTCAAAAACATTCAAAAATATGAAAACATAACATGTATGTATGTACAGTAGTATATGTATGTAGCCTCAGTTAGAACTTCTAAATTGTATGAAATGTTCCATTTCACCTATGTTCAGCCATTGTTATAATTGATGTATGATGTACGTATGATCTATCATGTGACATGAGGAAGGGAAAGCTGACTGAACGTCTGCCTGTGCTGAAGGACGAATAGAAGACAACTCACTGTCCAGAGGTCAGGTCCTTCTCGCTCACCACGGCACAGTTAGTCAGTGACAGCTCGTCTGTCGGGCAGCGCGCCGCTTGCATGGTCTGCCAAGGAGGAAGAGGAGGAGGAGGAGGAGGAGGAGGAGGAGGAGGAGGAGGAGGAGGAGGAGGAGGAGGAGGAGGAGGAGGAAGAGGAAGAGGAAGAGGAAGAGGAGGAGGAGGAGGAGGAGGAAGAGGAGGGGTGGTAGTGAAAAGAAAAACAAATAAATACAGGGGACCTTCTTAAACATCAAATTCAAGACTTTCCAGTTTCCAGGAGCAAGTCCTTCAAATGCACCGACACAACATGGCAGAGTTTGAGACACGGCTCGAGGTGAATGACTGTTACAACACTGAGAACATTTTCCAGCTGAAGGTTGGTAAAAATGGTAAATGGACTGCATTTATATAGCGCTTTTATCCAAAGCGCTTTACAATGTGCCTACATTCACCCATTCACACACCGAGGACGGCCAGCTGGCACAGTCAATCGTTTCATGCGCCAGACTCCTCGGACGGAAGGGAGAGGAGGCTGGCCAGCGAGACTATGCAGTAATAGGCTACATTTTCGGTACTGACATCACAACAGTCTAATCCTAATGCTAATTTAAAATGAGATATTCCTCTAAATCTGTCTTCAAACTGCAAAAGAGAAGAAAAAAAAAACGCCCACATTTTTGAAGGTCGCCGCCGAAGCTACCTCCCCTGTTTCCAAGCTCACCAGCCGCCACTGACACACACACACACACACACACACACACACATATTCATAGTCATGTCATTCACGAGTCTCGCATTGGAGGCAATTTGATTTTGGCAAGGCACAGCGCAAGTTGTAGCTCAAACATGCAGACGAGTGGACAGGTAGGCAAAGTGTTCTCCATATCCGAAGGTTATGGATAAGTTGACCGCCATTTATCATCTGTTACCAATGACGGTCATTCAAAGTAGGCTAGCTTAAAGGAGAATTTCGGTTTTTTTGAACATGCAGCCCTCTCCTCACATTAATTATGATCTGACGACTCACCCAGTGATCTCCGCGGCATTTCTGGCCGTCCTAGCGTTGTTTTGAGATCAATAGCGTCCAAGTCAGTTGTAAAATGGAGCTGATTTGGGGCCAAGTGTGAGCCTGTCTTTACTGCACCTAAATAGCTATTTTTACTCCCGTTTTCGCCAAATATCGTCAGAATCTGATCCCTCAAGAAGCACCACAGTGATATTTCGCCAAAGGCTGTTTCCTGGAGTCCCACAGAGATCAAATTACCTCAAACGTGCTCTCAGTCACCAAGTCTCGTGAAGTCCCGCGATACTTTCCTGCTGACTGGCCAAGTACAGGCAGGACGCTTTGCGGTGGTGGTTTTAGCGTAACCTATGTGGGGTTTGGCGTAACCTATGTGGGATTCGAAATAACGAAGGTTATGCCAAACCCCACATAGGTTACGCTAAAACCACCACCGCAAAGCGTCCTGCCTGTACTTGGCCAGTCAGCAGGAAAGTATCGCGGGACTTCACGAGACTTGGTGACTGAGATCACGTTTGAGGTAATTTGATCCCTGTGGGACTCCAGGAAACAGCCTTTGGCGAAATATCACTGTGGTGCTTCTTGAGGGATCAGATTCTGACGATATTTGGCGAAAACGGGAGTAAAAATAGCTATTTAGGTGCAGTAAAGACAGGCTCACACTTGGCCCCAAATCAGCTCCATTTTACAACTGACTTGGACGCTATTGATCTCAAAACAACGCTAGGACGGCCAGAAACGCCGCGGAGATCACTGGGTGAGTCGTCAGATCATAATTAATGCCAGGAGATGGGTCCAGGTTAAAAAAACCCGAAATTCTCCTTTAATAAGCACTTACTAGTTAGCTAATAGCTTACTAATAGGTATAGCTTAATAATAGCTTATTAAGATACTTGTACTATCTGTTGTTATTCATTTTCTTTGTGCAAATAAACAATAAACAAAAATAAATAAACAATAAACACTTACTCTGGACATGATGTACCACTTGTGCTCTTCTCCCTACTTATACTCCCACCACTTATAAAGCCTCAGCCAGGCGGTAATGCAACATAAAGGATGCCAACTGCCATAAAACACCACAGAAGAAGGATTTATTACATCACTGATGACATCACAATTGCTCAAGTGACATCACTGATGACATCACAATTGCTCAAGTGACATCACTGATGACATCACTGATACATGACAATCGTGACAACACAATCATGGCACACACACGCCGCCTGCCCACTTATGTTTCCTGTTAGGACACTGAAAAAGTGTGTATTGTGAAAACCGCTGCCAGACTGCTAAAGACTGACATAAAAGATATCAAGATTTCCAGAGATGCATATCCCTCAAAATATATCATCTGCCAAAGGAAACATGGAAACCTTTCAGCTTCTCCTCAAACAACTGTTTGCTGGCAAGAACTGTGAGTTAATATCTGCAATAGGACAGGCCATGCGGGCAGCAAGGGCAAGGGTTCTCATCACGCCATTACAGATAGGACTGACAAATGCATCACCAAATTGGATCTAGATTTTTGGTGAAAACACTTGGTAACCTTGGATTCTGTTCCTCATATCAGGAGGTGAAAAAGTTGAGTCAAGTGCAGCTGCTTCTCAGGAACATACCTCCCTGGCAATGTTGAAGGCCACTTCATTCAGTACATTGCTGATAATGTTGACCATAACATCAGAACCATTGATGGCCACAACACATTCCATGGTATGGGCATTATAGCTGGAGTTACACCAGAGAGCCAAACCAGTACCTCTGATAGCTGTGACATCATAGCAGCAGTTGAACACATCAATATCCACATGTGGAAATCAGAGACCCCTGGCCTTTCATCCATCAGCCATCCATTCCATCCTATATGGGAGGATTGAGAATGCCACAGGTGGGTGATTCTCATGAACATGGTACAACTCATAGCAAAACTCAAAGATATCAAGAAGATATCAAGTAGGATCTAATTTCACCATTCACATTGAAATGATAATCCACTAGGCATCTTGCCTTGCAGCTCGCCGAGCTGGCCCTGCAGCTCGCATAAGCAGCTCGCCCGCTACGCGGCCTCGCCCTGGTTGCTCCTTGATGGCATACTTCAGGGGTGCTGGATCACCTGTCCTGGAGCTGGCAACATGCAGCTGTCCATGGCTGAAGACTGAAGCCAGACTCCTTCTTCCCACTTCTTTCAGTGTCTGCCCCTGGGACTTGATTCTGCTCTTATGACATCATCACTGATGATGTCACCACTGCTTTTATGACATCACTGATGACATCACAACCTCTTATGACATGACTGATGATATCACAATGCCTCTGACATCACTGATGATGTCACAATTTATGAAATCACTGATGACATCATCACTGAGACTGTGTGTGTGTGTGTGTGTGTGTGTGTGTGTGTGTGTGTGTGTGTGTGAGTGGATTTATGACATCACTGATGATGTCATCAGTGGGACAGACAAACAATTACAGAGCCCTAGCTCCATTAGATAGATAGATGTGCTAATTTTTTATGTTTCCAGACACTTTTAGAGACAGTGTGAGGGAATAAATTCATTACCGTAACACATTTTTAATTGGAAATATGAAACAACAAACTTTTTTTTTCAATGGCAAGCACTTCAATATGCTCAAAGGTAATGGGTATCACCCAAAATGTGTATGATTAACAAATACGAAGTTGTAGATAACATTGTGAGAAATGCCATGTTGTATTACGAGTACTATGAGAAAATAAAAATCTGTTCTACTTAGAGACTCAACAACCATTTCTGTGGATTCCTTGCCCCTAAAAATGTGGAAATAGACACCAAATTTGTAATTCTAAGTCTAGTGGGAGTCAAGATATGGCCAAAATTTTAATAATAGCAGCCATTTTGAAAAAACGTCATTTTAACATACTTCCACTAATGGGATTTTCTGGGATTTTTACTAGTGTTTAGGGCATCAATATAAACAAAAATGTGAAAATAAGGTCAAAGCTTATTTTCCCGAGACTAAAAGTGCTGTGCGTCTACGGAGAGAGCGTCAGTCACAGTAACCATAAATGTGCCTTTATGCATCGATGTCCATTCGTCTTGATCATAAGTGCACTCTGATTTCCTATAACTCTGATTTGCCGTTCCAACATTGAACAGTGTTATTTTAGCATGTATTCAATGTGTATTTTGTGTCTGTAGTGCAGAGCAGTATTTTAGCATGTATTCAATGTGTATTTTGTGTCTGTAGTGCAGAGCAGTATTTTAGCATGTATTCTAATGTGTATTTTGTGTCTGTAGTGCAGAGCAGTATTTTAGCATGTATTCAATGTGTATTTTGTGTCTGTAGTGCAGAGCAGTATTTTAGCATGTATTCAATGTGTATTTTGTGTCTGTAGTGCAGAGCAGTAGTAGGCATGAAACTCTAACTAATTATGTGTCATTACTCTTGCTCTCCAACAAATTGTCACTGGAAAACAATGGTAAGTTCTGGTTATTATCTCAGTCGTCTCCTAGCAGCACTAGATTTAATCGACCGGCTTGATCCTCTTTCAGTTTTCGTTTGATTTCTACCGACAGTATGTCATATTTGGTAATGAAATCTTATTGAATTCCTCGATTGGATCATGTTCAGATTCTCCTTTTGACACAAATTCAGAAAGCTTGGGAGGATCAGCAGCATCTCTGCGGCAGAGAGAGGACGGGCACACAATGTGGAACCAGCGGCCGAGGGGACTTTCATCAGCATCCAGACATTTCAATGCACGTGACTGCAGCCGCAGCAGCTGATGATGAAGTGGTAACCATGGGAACTGCAGCCTGGGTGATGGAAGCAGGGTTCACTGCTGCCTCACTTAGTGGACTTCAATGAATTGCTTTGGCTTATAGGTGGCAAAGGTCAGCCTCCTCCACTAAACCATTTTTAAACCGTTGGGTCTATTTGTTCCAGCAAAGGCTTTAGAGCTGACACAACGGACGCGTTGCATCTTCCCTGTGTGGTTTCCTAGCAACATACTGTCAGCACTGCTGCTAGTTGCTGTGTGTGTTTTCCACTTTGTTCTGCGTATTGGATCAATTAGCGTTTCAATTAGGGTTCAATCAAGACATTGATTTGCCACCATATTGGGCTGATGTTAGCATTTGATTGAAAATCGGATATCGGCCACTCAGTGTCGCCCACATAGTTTGAGGCCACGTCTCGTCATAGACGCTGGTTTAGCTGGCTCAGCCTGGGCTGGGGGCGGGGTCAGGGTGGGGTAAAAAAAACCCGTTCTATCCATTCAGCAAAGTTAGAATTTAGCTTGATAGGCCAGCCCAGGCAGACACGATCGGGGATTTAACCACCGCAGTAAACGCACATCTGAGCAGACGTCTTGTGTTCTGCTCTAGAACCCCCAAACATGTAGTTTAGAGCCGCAGCACCGTCTTTTGGTGAGTCAGCCCATGAGATATATGGGCGGTATTACCCCACTCGCGCGCCAGCCGTTTAACATTTTGTGGGCGTTCCCAGACATGCGGACTGTCTCTATGATGCGGGTTCCTCCCTGACCTGTTCACTCATCCCAGTAGTGCGTTGGAGTAGTGTTGTCACGGTTCTCGGTACTTCGGTACTTAGTCGGTACTACATTGCTACGGTACTGAACGGTACCTGTTTTTCATGGTACCGAGGGTACCGAGTTTAGTTTGCCACCATGGCTTTAACTCCAGGCGACTGAGGCGAGTTTATTTGAGTGCTGGCAATGAACACCAAAACATGGACACAGCCGCCAGCTAACGTTAGCCTGTCTGCCTGAGCAACATACATACATACTGCGCATACAGCCCCGCGCACTTCCGGGACTACGGTGTCCCCGAACATCCACACGTAATCGCGAACAGTCATTCACAGCTTGTTGACACGAGCAGTGCGCACAGTGCGGCGAAGAGAATGGCTAGTGGAAGTACAGCAGGAGCGGCTGCTCCGATTCCAACAACTCTAACTTGTAGAGAAGAAGAATGCAAAGAGTCGCATTTGGAAATATTTCGTATTCAAGGCAAATGCAGATGGTGTTATCATCAGTCCCCAAAACCACATCCAATCTCAATGTGCAGCACATTGCTCTGTGCGGCAAGCGCACATCGCTCTGTGCAGCACATCACTCTGTGCAGCAATGGGGTGAATGGGCTCTTTCTGTGTGAAGGCAGTCCGATGGTGTTCATGTTTTATACACTCAGTTTGCATCCAAAAGAGACATGTACTGTTTATAATCCCCTCATAGGCTATAGCTGTAGCCGTTGTCTCGCATCATCGCACGTACACGGTATGTATGAAGCTGTTCAGGGTTCACTACAATGGGCGAGTAGACCGCAGCAAGTGTCAGGTGAAATGCTTAGACTGTCATTTGAGTGAGAAAGAGAGGACGAAGTAGGGATAGGGATACAGAGAGAGAGAGGGAGGGAGAGAATAGCTATCAGGGGAACAGAAGAAGGGGGACAGGATGAGAAAGAGAGGCACCGTAGGGCGAGGGAAGGGTAGAGAGGGAAGGAAAGAGAGAAGCATAGGAAGAGAGGAGAGGGGAAAGAGAGAGAGAGAGAGAGAGAGAGAGAGGCATATGCAAATCTAATGTATAATAGTGCTCCAACGGTTAGTCGATTAATTGATTGACAGAGGTTTTGAAAGTGGGAGGCGGGCCTCCCAGGGGGGCTACAAGCAGGCAAATGAGAAGCACTGCAGTGCTGGCAGCTCGCCCGTCTGGCCTGAGAGAGCTGAAACAGACCACGCCCCCATGTGTCTGGAGACACTTCAACCCTGACAGCTATACAGACCTGTACTGGGCGGTCAGCTTATACTGGAAAACACATGTAAACACTGTGAATTTGACAAAGAAATGAATTTCTTTATTTCCAAAACATTTGGAAAAGGCCATAAATCATAGGTTTACCACATTGTTGCCTCTAAATGTGAAAATGTTGGCTGATACAGATAACTGATATTAACATTGTAACATCAGACCGATGCCGATATGTTAAAAAATTACAAACATCAGCATAAACACATCAAAGTAAATCAAAAATGTGTCTCAAACAGTTCCTTACCCACGGCCAGCTAACTGACAAACAGTTCCTTACCCACAGCCAGCTAACTGACCAACAGTTCCTTACCCACGGCCAGCTAACTGACAAACAGTTCCTTACCCACGGCCAGCTAACTGACAAACAGTTCCTTACCCACGGCCAGCTAACTGACAAACAGTTCCTTAGCCACTGCCAGCTAACTGACAAACAGTTCCTTACCCACGGCCAGCTAACTGACAAACAGTTCATTACCCACGGCCAGCTAACTGACAAACAGTTCCTTACCCACGGCCAGCTAACTGACAAACAGTTCCTTACCCACGGCCAGCTAACTGACAAACAGTTCATTACCCATGCCAGCTAACTGACAAACAGTTCCTTAGCCACGGCCAGCTAACTGACAAGCAGTTCCTTACCCACGGCCAGCTAACTGACAAACAGTTCCTTACCCACTGCCAGCTAACTGACAAACAGTTCCTTACCCACGGCCAGCTAACTGACAAACAGTGCATTACCCACGGCCAGCTAACTGACAAACAGTTCCTTACCCACTGCCAGCTAACTGACAAACAGTTCCTTACCCACAGCCAGCTAACTGACAAACAGTTCCTTACCCACGGCCAGCTAACTGACAAAGAGTTCCTTACCCACTGCCAGCTAACTGACAAACAGTTCCTTACCCACGGCCAGCTAACTGACAAACAGTTCCTTACCCATGGCCAGCTAACTGACAAACAGTTCCTTACCCACTGCCAGCTAACTGACAAACAGTTCCTTACCCACTGCCAGCTAACTGACAAACAGTTCCTTACCCACGGCCAGCTAACTGACAAACAGTTCCTTACCCACTGCCAGCTAACTGACAAACAGTTCCTTAGCCATGGCTAAGGTTGTGTTGTTGTGTTGTTGTGTAAAAAAGGTGTAAAAAAGGTGTAAAAAAGGTCAGCAACGTCTACATTGCCTGAGGAAACTTGCAAAGTTCCAAATTGATAAGACTGATGAAACTGTTTTATAGTGCCTATATCGAGTCAGTCATTTCCTTCTCCATTGCCTGTTGGTATGGTAACCTGTGTATTAAGGATAAGAATTCCCTCAGAAAAAATGTGAAGGTGGCATCTAAAGTAGCCGGTATCCATCTGGACAGCCTCGACCATGTCTTTAACAGACAAGTACTTAAGAAGGCTTTGTCCATCCGTTCAGACGCAGCCCACCCTCTAAGCTCGGAGTACAGGCTCCTTCCTTCAGGTCGTCGACTGTGTGCCCCACGGGCCACAAAAAATAGGCACAAGTTCTCCTTTGTCCCTGTCTCCATTCGAGCATTGAACGCTGCTGAGGGAAGGCATTGATGGTTTAGTGTTTTATTATAATTTTTTACTTTCAGCCTCCGCCGCTGTTTGTATTGTTTTATTGTTTCTATTGATTTTATGGTTTCTATTATTTTATTGCTTTGATTGTTTTAACTATTGATTTATCTTTCCTTACTTTGTGCACTTTACTGGCCATTTGTGCACTTTATTCTACTACCTCACTTTACCGGTCGCTGCGTGTCTGCACTTTACTGATCGCTGTGCACTTTACGGATCGCTGTGCACTTTACTGATCGCTGTGCACTTTACGGATCGCTGTGCACTTTACGGATCGCTGTGCACTTTACGGATCGCTGTGCACTTTACCGATCGCTGTGCACTTTACCGATCGCTGTGCACTTTACCGATCGCTGTGCACTTTAATGCTACCTTGCACATTATCGGTCATTGTGTGCCACAAACAAGGTCCTGATGTTTTATTTAGCCTTTATTTATTTTAACTATAGGCATGTAACATTTAACATGCTACTTGTGTTGTTTCTTGTCAATGTTCTTATTTGTATGTCTATATGCTGCAACTCAATTTGCCCTTTGGGACACTAATAAACTTGAACTTGAACTTGATGGCCAGCTAACTGACAAACAGTTCCTTACCCACGGCCAGCTAACTGACAAACAGTTCCTTACCCACTGCCAGCTAACTGACAAACAGTTCCTTACCCACGGCCAGCTAACTGACAAACAGTTCCTTACCCACTGCCAGCTAACTGACAAACAGTTCCTTAGCCACGGCCAGCTAACTGACAAACAGTTCATTACCCACTGCCAGCTAACTGACAAACAGTTCATTACCCACGGCCAGCTAACTGACAAAATACACACAATACTTATCAAAGGAGGTGTTTCAGCGAGAAACACCTCCTTTGATGTACTGACTCAGTGGTCATTAAAATAAAAAAAGAAACTAGCATTATTAACTACAACTAGCTAGATTTAGCGCTTGCACTTGGGAGTAAGATATGGCCCCTGGCCTGCTGCTGTAGGCTTGGAGCTAACTGGCACTGGTGGAGGGGGGACCTGGCGTGCTGCTGTAGGCTTGGAGCTGACTGGCACTGGTGGAGGGGGGACCTGGCCTGCTGCTGTAGGCTTGGTGGAGGGGGGACCTGGCCTGCTGCTGTAGGCTTGGTGGAGGGGGGACCTGGTCTGCTGCTGTAGGCTTGGAGCTGACTGGCCCTGGTGGAGGGGGGACCTGGTCTGCTGCTGTAGGCTTGGAGCTAACTGGCACTGGTGGAGGGGGGACCTGGCCTGATGCTGTAGGCTTGGAGCTAACTGGCACTGGTGGAGGGGGGACCTGGCCTGATGCTGTAGGCTTGGAGCTCACTGGCACTGGTGGAGGGGGGACCTGGCCTGATGCTGTAGGCTTGGAGCTCACTGGCACTGGTGGAGGGGGGACCTGGCCTGATGCTGTAGGCTTGGAGCTCACTGGCACTGGTGGAGGGGGGACCTGGCCTGATGCTGTAGGCTTGGAGCTCACTGGCACTGGTGGTGGGGGGACCTGGTCTGCTGCTGTAGGCTTTAGCTGACTGGCACTGGTGGAGGGGGGACCTGGCCTGATGCTGTAGGCTTGGAGCTGACTGGGGGACCTGGCTTCAAGCCCTCTGGCTAATAGAAGCGTATGAGCTGGGCTGTGGAGCGAGAGGGTCATGATCGTGTCGTGAGCATACTGTACTAATCAATTGTTTTTAAATTCACAAACTTAGTGGAATTTAGAACCGCTAAAATCCTGTGCATTTCCGTCTGTAGCTCTCTGGAATGGACTAGATGTGGAAACGAAACAGAGCAATAAGATTGCACAGTTCAAAAACAGATGCGAAAAACCATTGATAGACAAATACAGAACTGAGGAACTATAGAAAGTTGCGCTTAGTGAACATTTCAAATTCTTTTTTCTTTTGCCTTATTTTATTTCTTTCTCTCTTTTTTTTTAGGTTGTAAGAGATTTTTAATTGAAATGTTATATTTTAAGGAAGGGGCAGGACCAGACAAGCATTGCTTCCGTCTGCCCCCTTCTCGAACTCATCCTGGTTTTGTTTTCCTTGATGAAGACTGACATATTTGTTTATGGTTACATTTTGTCTTGACTGCGATTTTAGGTTTGATCTGTTCGAGATAAATAAAGATCAATAATCTAAAAAAAATTACGGTAGTTATCTGCAGTGTCTAGTTGGATTTTTACATTAGATCTTTTGGAAACCGGACATTTTAATATTTTTCTTACAAAGATTTCAAAGTTGGGATATATGAGAGCATTCAAGCAATGCAATGTCATGTTTGAACATATCAAGCTTGACAAAGATCAGGTCAGGGTGGAGTGAATGTGGTGGTGGTGGGGGGGGTGGGGCTTGGGGGGGGGGGGGGGCTTGGGGGCTGATGGATAAATGGATACAAATGAGTTAGTGTATACGCTCAGTCACTGGGTTGCAATGATGCCAGGGAAGAGAGTGTAGATGTGTATATGCCGACTGTCTCCTCCTCCTAGCTGCAGGCGGTTGAAAGCAGTAGAAAAGGTGGAACAGCTGTATAAAACTAGCCTGGTTAAAAGGTCCAATCCGTAAGTTTGGGGGGGAAATAAATGTTCACAAAGTGTATTTTATTAGCATTGAGTGAATGCTCCGTTACGTAACTTAAGCAAATGAGCCCAGCCGCTTCTCTCTGCGTTCACCCATTGCAAAGCTATTGTGGGATATTTCTGCTGGTCACTGGTCAAGATTTCCTGGAAAATGTGGCGGATGTGACGTTCTGCGCGTTCACGGGCCTGCCTCTTGTACGGGCTCCGGCCGGAAATACACCAACGAAAAAGAAGGCTAACAGGCTAATGTTACCTTCGCTAGCTGAATGTCAGCAAACAACCAACAACACAAAGTCCAGTAAAACGTCCACACAAAGATTGATCTAGTGAAGCCCGTCTGGCCAGGCAGCAGCAATGTGACCGACGTCGAGGGGAAACTAGAGTCGGGGCTGTGTTTTCGGTTCATGGATGGACTATTGGCTGCTGTGATAATGTGGTTTTGGCTGGATAACGTTAGCTGCTTGCTAACGTGGAGTTAATGAATTTACAGTCAGAAGCTCAGCTAATAACATTACCATCTTATGTGGATAATGCAACAGTCGCAAATATGCATAACGTTACAAGTTACCGTTATGCTTATATGGTCATGGAACATTGTTTGACTGACTGCAGCTACGACGGCTAACTAATATAATCGATTGCCACCCAGCTCCACTAATAACGTTACCGTCTTGTGTGGATAATGTAACAGTCGTAAATATGCCTAAAGTTACTAGTACTGTTATGCTTATGGAACATTGTTTGACTGTTCAGTTTGGTCGCGTCCAGCTCACATCAACCCCAGGCATTAGACCAGTGATACTCAACTTGCGGCCCGGGGGCCAGATGCGGCCCGCGACAGGGTGCAGAGTGCCCCCCCGACAATTTCCTAATTCACAATGAAAACTAAGGTTAAATCAAATTTGACTGAGCTCCAGCTAAATTGTCAAATATGGCTGTCTGCTCGCCACCCAGGCACTTACAGTATATGTATTAACTATGCAAAAAAATGTGAGACTAAACTCCGGCTGACACCCCAAAATCCTACAATCTGCTACAGAAAAATGTATATGAATGTTTATTGACTGGCCCCTTGCCTCCTGTCATTTTGCACAAGTGGCCCCCAGGCAAAGCAAGTTGAGTATCCATGCATTAGACGGTACCGCATATATGGGGAGCAGGCTATTTCCTGGCTCATGCTAACGTAAGTATCCAGTTCCCCGCAGCCAACGCAAGCCAAAACATGCCACCACAATAACACCGGCTAATTCATCCAGAATCCTTCCTGGCCGTCTCGAGGCTGAACTGGCCGATAAATTGTCCAGGTTGCCGTTTTCAAGTGACTTTTATCAGCTAATGTTGCAAATACACCTCTGCTGTTGCCACTTGCCAGGCAGCTGCTTGGGCGGCGTGCGAGTATGGTGGTGCACACGCGCCAGCTCATGCACACGCTGCCTGCAGTTACTCCAGCGGCCACCGGTGTCAGTAATAGTTAGAACCTACGGATTGGACCTTTAAAACCATCCTGATCACAGACCCTCACATTCCGTTTCGCTCTACGTATCAGTCACTCCGATTGATTTCAGTAGGCGGGGACTATTTGCTGATTGTTACAAGCCAATCAGTGCCAATCAAACTTTTGCCAAATCCAGTTGGAAGAAAAATGTATTTTGTGCCGAGAAACTCCCCAAGTGCATACTGTTGTTCTTGTTTAGTGTAATTGTTGTTATTGAGTTGATTGCTGCAATCACTGCGCTTACGGCTGCGTTTGCTCTACCAGCGCTAACAATACCGCTCGTTGCCGCCGGTGACGCCGTTACTGTTTTGCCAGTGGGCGCCCTGATTGGCCCGGGCGGGCACGTCATCGTTTCGTCATCTACGGGCGGCGGCGAGGTCCCCAATTGGCCGGCTTACATTGTAATTCCAGGAAATGGCTGTGGGGCGGCTGCAAGCCCAGACTGAACCGTGGAGCAAAACAGATCACATGATCAGCATGGTTTTAACCAGGTATAAAAGCAACTCTGCAATCGCAGACAGTCGCTATTAGCAAGGTTGCCCGGTGTAGTGGGGAAGCATATAGTGTTAAATAGCTATAATACAGTATGGCAACATGGGGAAGATGGTGGCTCGTTGTGGTGTTAGCAGATGTACATCCATACATACCTTGAAAAATATTACCACCTTGG
>NC_139644.1:41926168-42018668 GCF_964638095.1 Poromitra crassiceps | reverse complement strand
AAACATCAAAACACCCGCGGCTTATAGACCGGTGCGGCTTATAGAAGAAAAAAATAGTCACCTTTGAAGGTGCGGCTTATAGACCGGTGCGTCTTATAGTCCGGAATTTACGGTAGTTTCTCACGCTGTGTTTGTTCAGCCGTTTGTACACACGTCTTTGCGGCCAACATTTCATCAAAGGCAAGCTCAAGTAACGTTACAATAATGATTAAAATACCCCGTTAACGTTACTTGAGCTTACCTTTGATGAAATGTTGGCCGCAAAGACGTGTGTACTTTGATGGTAGAAAAAAAGCCATTTGCCCTCCCCAGCGACTGAAACACGTCTAATCGCACAAATCCACAACCTCCTCCTGTCTGAGTTTTCTTTCTCCGACGGGATTCTGTAAAAGCACAAGCCAGGCGTGTCTCCTCGTCGGTTAGTGCAACCGATAGCACAACAGGTATCCGGCATTTTGGCTGAACAAACACAGCGTGAGAAACTAGTCGAGGCGGGCAGCGGAATGAACAAGTTTTTTTTTTGACCGTCAGGTGGGCGTTCCCGGCAGCACGTAACGCCCCTTGAAAGCTATGAATAGGACCAATCAGCATGACATCACGACAACAAAACAGTGTTTCCAGGTGTCGCTGCAGTAGTTAACTACTATGAAATAAAGCTGAAAAGCTGTGCCAAACAAACCTTAAAATCTCAAAAACTATACATAACATCGCCTATATGTTGTTGACATTGTGGGTGAGAGCACAAGTAGCTAAAGGTTCTCATGTCTCATGTATAATATATGCTATGTATGTCATGTTAACATTGTGTGAACTGTGGCAGTTTTAAAATGTGTGACTTTAGTAATAAAAGAATAGCCTGCGAGAGTGAGTTTCTGGCTCCAAAGGGTCCCATTATAAATGTTGAAAAGAGTATAAAACATAAACTGTGATTCCTCAAACAGTAGAAAAGATTCATTAATGCTGAATTAAGTTTAAAAGGAGTGTCTAGCTTAAAGTATGACTTCACACATGGAGTCCTATTTGACAAACATGGCGGCGGCCCCAGCAGATGTTAATTTCTTGCAAAGTATCGATTATTGCAGAATCACTGTATCGTGAGATACCATCGTTATCGAGGGCCAAGCATCGTGATAGTATCGTGAGTTACTCTGTGATTCCCACCCCTACTCTCACACGTACAAACACACTCACAGACATATGTAGTGTGCAGCGTGCACGTATCTGTGTGCACGCTATACAAATACGTACGTGTGTGCAGGCACATAAACACACTCAGAAATATGTAGTGTGCACAGATCTGTGTGTATGTTTCTGTCTGTTTGTACTAGGGATGCACGATATTTATCGGACCGATAAATTATCGGCCGATATGGCCATTTTGCGTTATTATTTATTATTCCAATGTGACATTTAGCTGATAAATAGCCCCATAATACGGCGCCAACTTGGCTTTGTTTTGCATTGGAAGCGGAGCATTGTTGTCGCGTGCGCGTGACGTCACAAGCAGCTGGTGAAACATGGCCGCCTCCAGTGTTGCTGTTGACAGTTTCAAATGATAACAAAACATCACTATTGCAATTTTCAATACGTGTCCCGCAAGGTTTCTGAGATGAGGGGAAAGTCTGAGCTGGCGTTACGCTAAACCAAACGTGGGGAGGAGGCAGCGGATTTGTTTAGTGTTAACATACAGTCAATGGCGTTAACGTTAACTGTTGTGGTGGCTAACATTAGCTAGCTATCCGTGGTGTACCTTGTTCAGCAGGCAGCGCCAGCGGTCCTCAAGCTTGTTGTGACCAAACATCCCCGCATTTAAAGCACTTCATACGTTTACATACAAACACACCAGTCAACCTCACATAGGGCCCTATCTTCGTACGGCGCTATAGTTTGCGCTGCTGTTTGCGCGCCTATTATTGCTATCTTCCCAGCGTCTTAAGCTATCGTCTGCCTCCACCGTCCAGTTTTGCGCTGGGATCTAAGCGCAGACACAGGTGTAGGCGTGGCCCAGGCGTGTCCGTGCAGGCCTCTAGCCTATTATCTCCCTCCCGCAAGTGTCATTTTTCGCTCTGGCGAAGATACCGTCGCTATGTTCCGAGCGCAAAGAGAGGTTTGGCCGTTGACCGTGCCAAAATAGGCGTTCCAGCGCAATGTGTTAGAAAAAATTGCCTTGGGTGCTCTCAATTTTAACGCCACCAAATAGCTGGTCGTAACGCAAACAACCCACTACGCCTGAGCACAGACAGTATTCTCCGGGCAGTGCAGGAAATCCTTGCTTGGATACATTTACGCACGGCATGGATGTCACTCTCCAACACCTCCCGCCTGCACACACTCTTCTCTCCTCGGAATTCCACGTTGATTTTCAACTATAGCCTACATTCCAGAAAAAACACACCTTGATTTAAAAATGAGAATTCGTTTGTCATGGTTTTATTAGGATACATAATTCCTGACCATACAGGTCTGTGGTAACAGTAGATTGCTTTTGAGAAAGTTGTGACGGTGTTGTGCCAAGCTGCCTCTCCCCACCCTGTGAGCCCCATGGCCGGCCCAAAACACCCAGGGCACCGACCCAAAATGTGAAAGTAAAAAGTGAAACGACGCAGTAATGATGGCTTGTACTGATGCTTTCCATGCCTGCCCCATCACTTCAATACAACTGGCCCCAATGCAAAATTCAGCCGCCCCATTTATTTGCCAGTAACATGTCAATAAGAGTCTAAATGATTATGCCTTTTGTGTTTTATCTGCAGACTAAGCAGCTATAGGCTTTCGGTTCTATAAAAGCCGTTGTTTTTTCTATTGACTAATTGAGTGATACACTTTACTAAAACAATCATATTATATCAGAAGTGTTGTTTGTGTTCACAATAGTGATGTCAGATTTGCTTAGGTCAGAGCTATGGAATATTAAACCATCCATCTTTGCTCACTACATCTGCCCTTTCTTTCCTTCTTTTTTTTTTACCACAGGTGTGCATAAAATACAGGTTAAGAACTTATTTTTTTATACAAAAATGTGAAATATTTATTGGTTATCGTATCGGCTGTAAAAATTCATATCGTGCATCCCTAGTTTGTACTGCTGTGTGCTTTTGTCTGTCTTTTTTGTATGTAATTAGTAGCTGTGCCTGTATGTGTGTATGTGTGTGTGTGTGTGTGTGTGTGCGTGCATGCGTGCGTGCGTGCGTGTGTGTGTGTGTGTGTGTGCGCGTGTGTGTGTGCGTGCGTGCGTGTGTGCATGCGTGTGTGAGTGTGTGCGTATGTGTGCGTGCATACACGTGTGTGTGTTGCTGTGCTAGCAGAGGCTCAGAGCTCTGAGAGGAAGGCCCTACATCGAGACAGCTGGGGATTACAGATTACACTCTCTCCTAGACACTCCCACCTACATACACACTTCAGTCCACCAGAGACACCCCCCCACACACACACGCACACACACACACACACACACACACACACACACACACACACACACACACACACACACACACACACACACACACACACACACACACACACACACACTGAATGGAGAGTGAACATAGTGAATGGATAGGATGGATAAGAACAGAATGTTCTGCACACGACTCTGACACATGGATTAATCCCATACATATCATATACACGTAAACAACAACATCAAAGCCTTTTGGATCAAAAGCAGAGAAAATGTGACAGGTGAACAGCGCACAGCCCCCCTCCCTCCGCGGGAGCTTCTTTCTCTACCAACGTGACGGACATTAGAAGAAGAGTGAGTTCCTGTCGGGATGACAAGGAAAAGAGGAAGAGCGATCGCCATGAAACTCTTCAGACATGTTTCATTGACTTTTTCATTTTTATTTGAAGGACGTTGGTTATGATTAGGCAAGAACAACTTGGTTAAGGTTAGGGTTAGACTTTTCTTATTTAACCACGACTAAACCCAAACCCTAATGGCTTTGGCACACCAAGTCCATATTTTCCGTCCGAAATTATCGCACGTTTAAAGTCGAAATGAACCCAACAATGTGTAAGTAGCGCGAGGGTCGGAGACCGAAAACAAATCTTGTCTGAGATGACAGGGTTGAGAGGCGGGTCATAGTAGCGTGTCGATGATTTTATTTGACAATTCTGGGGACTGGCTTTGGCATTGGCCAATCCTGGCGTGTTCCACCCCCAAATCGAGTGGGATTCAGCCGAGTGTTGTCGTGCTACGCGAGTGGGATCCGCCAGAGTACCAGGCAGCCAGCTGCTTCTGTGTGGAACGAGCGGACAATCCGATGCATGGGGTGCTGCCCGCCCGCCTGGAATCTCCGAGGGGCGACCCCTGACAACCAGGCTCTCAGGCGTGCGCCATTACACACTGATTTGACTTGTATGTGTTTTTATACAGTAGTATAGAGTAATATACTGACTGACTTCTGGGCTACAGACCAGCTACAGGACTAGTTGGCCAAGCTTTTTTTTTGTTTCGTTTTCTATCTTGTCTTTGAACTGTTTTTACTCTTGTTACTCTTACTTTGTTGTGCTCGTTGCACTTGACTATTTCTTGTTTTTTTACTTTTGTATTTTACTACTGCTTTTGACTCTGTTTTGTATGTAATGTATAATGTGTCGGGACCCCAGGAAGACTAGTGGTCGTCTTGGCGGCAGCTAATGGGGATCCTTTTAAATAAACAAATAAACATTATCGATATTGCGGTAAATACAATATTCCTGGAATGCGAGTTTTAACGAGCCAGTTACATTTCTTTGCATTCTCAGACATTACCGTTTGATTTATTTAGTATGTTCCATACAATTGGCCAAGTTAGTAGTTAGTTTATGGGCTAGACATTCTATCAGATGACAGGCACTAGGCCCCATTTTCTCCTTCATTTGGAATAGAAAATTATCCTGAAATGAATATTTGATTGACAGCTGCCATGTCGTGATATGATTGGTTGAAATGGGGTAGAAATTTGATAGTACTAGGTAGGGGTGTCAAAAATAATCGATTATAAGATGCATCGCGAATGTGCACGATTCTGCATTGATTCACAAATGTCAAAAATCGATTATTTAAAAAAATAATAATAATAATAATAATAATCGAATAAAATATAATGGAAGTACATGCAGTTGTTTATTTGGATCATAATACAATGCAATTCCAAATGCACTTTTATTTTAAAAGTAGCCACACAGTGAGAAAAAAGAGAGTGAAAAAAAAAAATCATGTATTGGGAAAAAAAGTGATGCATCTGATTGAAGATGCATCGAGATGCATCGATAATCGTAATCGAATCGAATCGTAGCCCTCTGAATCGTAATCGAATCGTGAGGCCAGTGAAGATTCACAGCCCTAGTACTAGGTGACGTCAGCAAACTGTAGATTACTGTTATGAATGAAATCTTGAAAAATGAACTTTTGATGTGAAAAAGTGTGAAAAACTAAAGAAATTAGATTTCTGTGATTTCTTTTGGCATACATTATTAAATAGGTGCAGCGGAGCACCGTGCACTGCTACTGGAGGTAGCGGAGCACCGTGCACTGCATACCCAGGTATTTGAACTAAAAGAAAAGAAAAGTCATTTTTGGGTTCAACTCGACTTTAAAAATAAATACGACCTCATGTTGTATCACTTCACGTTTACACACTGACTCCGAAACTTTCCTCGGTCATTAATGTTTTCGGAACAGGTTTGATTTTCTGCATTTTTCGCATCAGTCAATAGGCTTTTGCGAGCTGTTTGACCCGTGTGTGTCTGTGTTTGGGGGAGAGAGACAGAGGAGCTCCAGTCTGAGTGGAGAGGCAGCTGCAGAGACGCGCTGTTCGCTCCACCTCACCGGCCTCTCTGAGTTTTCTTGCGACTGGAAGGTTTCACTGCCCGGCTGCTTTCCTCTGCTACAGCCGACTACGGTCCTGACTGAGCGTTACACAGGCATATCATGATGAGCAAATATGCAATCCCCCGCTGATGGTCTCATCTGCTCATAGAGGCAGTATTTCATAAGCAGTTTAAAAGTTGCGTGTAGGGATTTAATTGTAACGTTACTTACAAACATGATGTCCTGTTCTTTTTAATAGCCTGCATCCATGGGATCACATGGCAGCGCCAAAGTCACGCCCTCTTCTGCATTCAGCATACAAACCAAGGGATTTCATCCGCCATTCATTTTTCCATCTACGTTTAGTAAAATGCTTATAAAAATAGTTTTACTTGGTCAAACCAAGAGATTCAGAATCAGGAGAGACGTAACAGATTTCATCTAAACGCCCACTCACTTGTCCCATCACCGGAGCTATTTATCATCATCGTTGAATCTCTCATGTGTAATTGCTCTTCATTATGTTAATAGATATCCTTGCTGCCTGGTAAGGTAGCGGTTGCTGCCTGGTAAGGTAGCGGTTGCTGCCTGGTAAGGTAGCGGTTGCTGCCTGGTAAGGTAGCGGTTGCTGCCTGGTAAGGTAGCGGTTGCTGCCTGGTAAAGTAACGGTTGCTGCCTGGTAAGGTAGCGGTCGAAGTCGCCTCTCCTCTGGTACGTATTCTCATTCTCTTTTGGGGGGATCTTCATTCCTATTCCTGGCTGCACTACCCCTGCTGATCATGACGTCCTAATCAAGCTGATGTCATGATGGAGTCTAATCGCCAACACGTGTGCGCATGTGTACATGAACCGAGGTGAATCAGCGCGGATTCCTTGTGAGTCCCGAGTGGTAGCGAGTGGATTGGTTAAACTCACTCGCCAGTATAAAGGCATGTTAATCAGCTCCGCCAAGGGAGCTAGTTGCGGTTAACATGTCGGACTCTCAAGCCGAAGTTTGTTTTCATGCGTTTCTCTCATGATCAGCGTTGATCACGGGTCTTCTCGGATCCACTCGGATCCACTCGGGTCCACTCCGACCCGACCCGGACCCTAATTGACCATAATAAATATGAACCCGGCCCCGTACGGGTCTCGGGTTGGGTCCCGGGTCCTCGGGTCCGAGTAGACCTGTGAAGACCTCTTCCGCCGTCTCTGTCAGTCACGATTTTTGACGGAAGTGATGTTACTCGGGCGGTTGTGTGTGTGTGTGTGTGTTGAATGCATTTGCAATTGCTCAACCGTGATGTCACTGAGCAGTTGTGTGTGTGTGTGTTGAATGCATTTGCAATTGCTCAACCGTGATGTCACTGAGCAGTTGTGTATGTGTGTGTGTTGAATGCATTTGCAATTGCTCAACCGTGATGTCACTCGAGCTTCTTCTTCTGTGGTGTTGTATGGCAGTTGGCATCCTTTATGTTGCATTACCGCCTACTTCTGGATTTATCCATCTACTGTTTCCCTATGTTCTGTCCGTCTTCTGCATCTTGATGTCACAATGTACTAAGTGTGATCTTATCTTGGCAGTTGTGATGTCATCATGATGTCACTCGAGCAACTGTGATCTTATCTTAGTTCAAATAGCTAAGTGGGTGGGTGGCGGTGTCTGTGGTGGCGGTGTCTGTCATGATTGTGATGTCATCAGTGATGTTATCAGTGATGTCACTTACTTGAGCAATTCTGCTGATTCACATTTTTCGCATAGCAGTGAAGATTTGTGACAGACATTGATTATTGTCATAGACATTGTGACATCAGGATGTCAAACACTGATGATGTCATATCATAGACACTGATCATCATCACTGACTGATCAATGACTGTAAGATTACCTGTGCATATTGTGCATCACACAGCCTACTGTGCCTCATATCATCCTCACAGCCAATCTGATGATGATCTTCACAATAGTCATAACAGATCAGATCAGAGTTCAGTCATCAGTTAGTCATGCTACTCATAGGCAGTGCTAATAATGGTCCCTAATAGGGATGGGAATTTCATGCATTTTCGTTAACCGTTGGTGGCATGGCCTCATTCTTCTCCAATTCATTCACCCGCTGCCTCATGGCATCATTCTCCCTCTTGATCACATCCCTCTGTTCTTCCAGGGCGTCCTTCTCCTCCTTCAGGTCATCCAAATGGTCCACCAGGTCCTGCTTGTCCCTACCCAGCTGTCTGAGCTGCTCTTTCAACGTCGTCTGGTTCTTGATCCACTGCTCCATTGTTAGCTTCTCATTCTCCAGATGAAGGATGTGCTGCGTGGTTCGCTTATTAATCTCCTGTAGCTCTTCGATGGTAATGTTTTTCTTCCTCTGCTTCCCGTCCTTACCCAGGTTTCTGAGCTGCTCTTTGGCCTTCGTCTGGACCCACTGCTCCGTTGTTTCCTTCTTCTCCTCCAGATGAATGTTGCGCTGCGTGGTTCGCTTATCGTCCTTCTCTACCGACAGGTTCTGCTGCTGAATGTGAACATCACCCTGTAACAGCATAATGATGGCAGCATTCCTGTTGTTCTTCAGGGACTTCTTCTCCCGCCTGGACGTCTGGATCTGCCTTAACAGGTTCAACTTCTTTTTCTTCTCCTCTTCCTCCCTAGCTATCAACTTAGTTTTCTCCGCCTTTTTCTCCGCCTTTTCCTTGGTAATGTTGTCCTTAATATTCTGGATGTCCTTCGTCAGGTTGTTGACCTGCTGATGCAACGTTTCATTCTCGGAAGCAGCATCCTTAACCAATTTATCCATGGACGTATCATGCTCCTCCAACATCTCATTCATCCGCTCCTCCAGCTGCTCCAACAACTTATCCAAACACAGCTCCATGGTCTGCTTCTCATCCAGGAGCTGCAACATCTCTTGGCTGGTACCTGCAACTATGATTACGATCTGAACAATAGCAAGAACGATCCCACTTCTGATTCCATGCATGGCTACGCTACGCCGTTATTGGACTCGGTGGACTTGTCCGAATTCATAACCTCAACAGAGACAGATTAATGACATCACTCATGATGTCACAATGTACAGTATACGACATCAATAGTGCTGTCATAAATCCTTATCACCCATGATGTCACCGTTTAATCACCGATGTCGCAATGTCTATGCATGTGGCATCATCGCTGATTTTGTGACATCACTGATAATGTCACAATGGCACTGTGTGTAAGCAGAGAAGGATAGCTGACATCACTGATGATGTCACAATGTCTATGACATCGTCTATGCTCGTTTTCCTTATTGATGCATGTGCAAAGCAAATAGTGCCGCATGGTAAAGGTGCACACCACCAAAGGATTTTTAGAAATAATAACTAGAAACTAGGACATCACTGATAATGTCACAATGGCTATCACACAATTAGTGTCAGTCATAAATCACTGATGACATCAGCTATGTAAGATGATGTCATAGCAGCATGAGCTGTGATTGGTCTACGTAAAATATCGCTGTAGCACCCCCATGGTTGCTTTTACATGAGAATTCCTTTTTTTTTACATCCTGGACCTTACTTTCAGCTTGGTTTATGTTATCCTACTCACCCAGAACATAACTTTCTGAAAAGGACTGTATAAAGATATTTACGCGCCGTGAAACAGAGGGAATAGGGGCATGTGTAATGCGTTTATTTACGTCCTGTAAAAAGCTTATTTTCTGACATGCACCGGCTCATATCCTATTATATCATAGAGACAGTGAGAAAATGAACATTGTACATTGACATTGCTGCAGCCAGCAGGTTTGTTCACGGTGAAACGTTGTGTTTAGAACACATTATCACAACAAAACAGCATGTGTGGGACCATCGAGTAGCTTTACAGCTTCTGGCTGTGTAACGTCAGCAGCCTCGCTCTGTCTGTTTGAGTTACCCGTGTCAAGAGACTGCAGGTTAGATAGCAACACACAGGAAGTTAGACCAGGGTTAGCTAGGAATGGGACGGGAAGATGGGCTGTTGTGCTCTGAAGTGTACACACACACACACACACACACACACACACACACACACACTGCACTGTGCTCCTGCACTGATGTTGCATTTCCCACATCCCTATACAGTTAACATGTGCAATACGATGCAATTCATGCATATAACCTGTGAATATAACCCGTTAATATTTAATACGTGTATATATTTAGCTAAAATTGCCATCAACTTGTACCTGTCACTTTGCCTTGCTAACTTTGTACTCTGCCACACATTGGCAGTAAATACTCTGTCTGTATCTTGTACATGTTTAAATGTATGTGTATTTATTGTGTTCTTGTGTTGTCTACTAACATCTCATGTAACGGCTGCCCCCCACTACACCAACACAATTTCCTTGTATGTGCAAACATAGCCTAATATGGCCGAACCAGAATAAAAGTATTTTGATTCTGATTTTAATATTTAGTAGTAATTTGGCCGGTGGACAACAAAGTTAATTTTACACCCTGCATATGAGAATGTTTAAGTCAATATGCTCGTCATCATCAATTTAGACAGCAGAAACACTGCAACAGTGACTCATCAGTGTGGGGGGCGGTACGGACAGCGACGCACTGTCTTTACATTACTGCCCCCCACACTTCCTGAATGGTATTGCATCAAGGATTTTTTTGATATCAACGATAGAAAAGTGGATGTTATGCAACAATTTGGAAGCAGCAACAACAGTTATTTAGAAGAAGAGGATGTGAGGCATCGGATAGCGTCTTCACTTCAAGTTTCTGGCTCAGGTAAGGACTCGTTTTAAGACCCAGACGCGACAGCGGCGTGGCTGTCTGATGGGAGATGCTAATAGGGTCCCCGGGCGCTAACGCTCAGTATGGCTAGCAAGCAGGGTAGGCTAAGCCTAAACCTAGAGGAGATAAAAGGCAACTGCATCCTTCTGGTTAGCATCAGCCGATGTTAACTATCCTGTAGGTCCCTCCACCGTCCCCACACTGTCTCACTACTACGGGGTATATGGTGTGGATGCTAGCAGACAGGTTGAGACTGGACCTGCAGCTGACATCATCCCTGCTGGGCATTGACAGGTTGGACACAGCCTGGCAGCAGCCATGCACCACTCTGCTGCTCTCCTCTCACCGCAGCATCATCACAGCCTGGCAGCAGCCATGCACCACTCTGCTGCTCTCCTCTCACCGCAGCATCATCACAGCCTGGCAGCAGCCATGCACCACTCTGCTGCTCTCCTCTCACCGCAGCACCACTCTGCTGCTCTCCTCTCACCGCAGCACCACTCTGCTGCTCTCCTCTCACCGCAGCACCACTCTGCTGCTCTCCTCTCACCGCAGCATCATCAGCGTGTTGCACCCAAAACGTGTGACCAACCTCACATTTCTGACAAACGCCTACTGTAGTGTAGGCCTACTGTAGGCAGGAACAAGCACCCTCTCTGCGTCTGCGCTCACACATTTTGGTGCTGACAGATTTGGTGTGTTGACCCGTCAGATTCTGTGACCCGCCCTTACTCTAAAAACAGGCTCACCAAATAGGCTAGGGCAAAAAAAACAAAAAACACACTGCAGATAGGCTCGATCTAAAAGCAGCAACATTGAGCCACAGTGTTTTCACCAATACAGCCAAACGGTAGTCTAGTCTGTCGTCATCATCATCATCATACTTGTTGTGATGTCTTTCACACGGGTGTCCACCACCCCAGCTTCATTAAATGCACCATAGCTCATGAAAAGCTTCCAAAAGCCTCGTTTTACGCAGCCACGTACGATCGGCTCAAGGACAAGCAGAGTGCCCGGGATTAACTCCGTTCTGCCGGCTTAATGCGGTGCTTCGCACTCTTTGGGGAGCTGAATGGTGGAGCTAATATGATGTCATGCTGGTGGTACATTATTTCTGGCACATGCCGCGGTTGTAGCGGCTGTAAACACCGTGTGGAAATGAACAGTCGCAGTGACATTCAGGCGCGGACGGTTACCGGATCACTGCTAGCGGAGTGAATGCAGATATACGGGACATCAGTGTTGTCAGATAACGCGAGAAAGCAGGTCTGAAGAAGAGCTGGCTGCTTGTTTCTCTCGCGGGATATCTGGCAATGGTCGTCCCACTCCCACGTAATTCGCCTCGGTACTCCTCCCCCCTCCTCCCACTCTTTGCTATACGGGGAATTAACGCGGACAAACGGGGATATTTGTGGAAATGTTCGGATAAATAAAACATAATATGTCTCTTACCCGGGCCGCCATCTTGGCTGTTGCGGTAGTGATGCAGCTCGGTGATGGGGACAGTGAGGAGGACGGAGAGCCGAGCAGAAGATGATGGCTTATAAGCCGCGGTGCTTCTCTCTGTGATTGGCCGATTCAAGCGCGTGCTTTGCTCACGCACGTGCTGGAGGAAGATCACTCTTCTTCTTCCTCATCCATCCTCTGTGCCGTGCGGCACGTGGCAGAGGCATCGATGAATATCTATGAGATAAAAGCAGGTGAAATACCGCTTTGAATGCAGGCAGTGTTTCTATGTCAGTGCTCCATATGTCTATGCTCCCTGAACATACGCGCCTTCAAATAACCGAACACATCAAATATAATAGGCAGAAAGAACAGTAAAACAAGATAAATCAATTAAAATGGCAAACCGGTAAGCAAAAGAGAATACAGGGGTCAGCCATAGATAGCCAAGCAGCATTTTGGTAAACAAACCGCGTCATTGGGTGGCAACGGCAATGGAACCCTATGGAGCACATGCAAGTGGCGCAAGGCTTCAATGTTGGACTCTAGCCAGTTCTGTTTACATTTTAAAAACTGCGACAGTTCACACAACTTCAACACGACATGCATATATTATACATCAAACTCTTGAGCTACTTCTGCTCTCACTCAGAATGTCAAAATATAAGCGATGTGATGTATAGTTTTTGAGATATTAACGTTTGTTTGGCACAACTCATACTATTAACTGCCACGGGGTTCCGCATTTCTGGGTGTCAAGTGACGTCACGCTGATTCGTCCTATAGCCTATAAGCACCCACATAACATAGCCTATAATAAAATAGGCAGTAAAGAACATACAAACAACAGTTAAAATCCCCCCACAAATAAAGTAAACCTAATTTCATCTCAAAAGCTTCACTTCTCTGATTCAGAATAACCTGTGTGTGTGTGTGTGTGTGTGTGTGTGTGTGTGTGTGTGTGTGTGTGTGTGTGTGTGTGTGTGTGTGTGTGTGTGTGTGTGCGTGCGTGTGTGTGTGTGTGTGTGTGTGCGCGCGCGCGCGTGTGTGTCTGTGTGTCCAAATACTGTGAGTCTGTGACGGTGCTGCCGCTGAAGCACTTTCAGCACCCTGGACAGCGACACAGAGACTAACCTCAGAGGAGGAAAACAGCATAGATCCCTTGGCCTTTTCATAGTCAAATGATGCTATTATGGTGATGCTATGATGCCTCCCCCCCCCCCCCATACACACACACACACACACACACACACACACACACACACACACACACACACACACACACACACACACACACACACACACTTTGGTACCTCTCTCCTTATTTGGTAAATACTCAGCCTACATTTGATTTTTTTTAACTGTTAACTTCTTGTAGTAAATGAAATAGGTGAGTCTTAGCAATTCATCAATTTGCAGGGACCCCCCCCCCCCCCTCCCCAGGTCCCCACGTTTTTTTTGTTTTTTGTTTTACCATGCACCTGAACGCAACATGCAAGATACCCACTGAATAAGTTTCCAAATGTTCATGTCATTCTGGCCAATACACTTCTGTTATCGTCTGTCCAGAAAAAAAGTCACTTAAGCAACATCATCAGCCTTTCAGCCAACACAGTGGCAGAGCGGATTACTGAGCTGTCAAGTGACATTTATGATCAGTTCTAATTCTAGCTGGAGTTCCAAGGGACAGTTGAAAATTAACACTGCCTAATTTAGTAATGTGCATTGTCCCTAAAAAAAAATAAAAAAAAATCCCTCAAATAAACACATAAATTGTTAATGTAAAAAATAGATTGTCCCTCAAATAAATGAATACATTGTTAATGTTGAGAATTCGAACGGTTGCATTTTTCTTTACATGAAGTGGCCCCCTTGTGACAAGACTGGACACTCAGCGGCCCCCAGGTAATTTGAGTTTGAGACCCCTGGTGTAGATACACTGTAAAATGTTGCTCAGGAGGTAGAGCAGATCGTCCACGAACCAGATGGTCTGTGGTTCGATCCCCGGCTCCTCCAGTCCGCAGGTACTGTGCTGTGGCTCCCTACTGCCTAGTACGTCTCCAGTGATGGCTTCAATGCAGAGAGGATACATTCCATTGTAGGCTACTTGTAGAATGACAATGAAGGACGCTTGTTTTCTTCTAAAAAAGAAAGCATTGATATCGTCGTCTCCACAAGACAGCTTGAAGAAAGCAGGACTTGAACAGGTACCAGCTGGTGCTACAAACCTGCAGTAAGAGAGCAATCAAACTCTGCAGGGGCTTTGACATCTGGTTCTGTGTATTTACATCTGGTTCTGTGTATTTACATCTGGTTCTGTGTATTTGAAATGGCAGTTCTGAGACGCCAGAGAGTCACCGGTTTGGATGGGGTCCCAGTTTGAGCTGCCAACTGGGTGGATGCTGGTTAACAGCATGAAAAACTATCATGCAGATGAATAGAAAACATCAGGCAGCATCATAAATCTACACCATACATTCATAAATAAATACATACAGTAATAAATCAAACTGAAATATAAATAATTCATAT
Source organism: Poromitra crassiceps (assembly GCF_964638095.1). Lineage (NCBI taxonomy): Eukaryota > Metazoa > Chordata > Actinopteri > Beryciformes > Melamphaidae > Poromitra > Poromitra crassiceps. The sequence continues at coordinate 42,004,138 of NC_139644.1, read as the reverse complement.
CATCATCATCATCATCATCATCATATAAAATTGAATAAGTGGGCTCTGTCTGTCTGCGATTTTGGTCCCACATTGTGAGATTTGTGATGATTTTGGTCAGTAATGATGTAATTACATCATCGGTGATGTCACTCGAGAACTCGATGATGTCATCAGTGATGGTCACTCGAGAAATTGTGATGTCACTGATGATGTCACACCATGACCGAATGTAAATCTACAAATAAACTGGAAGTGTGAGGATGACATCATTCTGAGGGAAGGGGGTGGAGAAGGTTTTATGCAATGTGCGGACTCTACTTTTCTCTCACTACTGCGTCATTCACTGACATCATCAGTGATGCCAAGTTGAGCAATTGTGCGCTGAGTGATGTCACTGGAGCACTCCATGATGTGATCAGTGATGGTCACTCGAGCAATTGTGATGTCATCAGTGAGTGATGTCATCAGTGATGCGAAGTTGGCAAATTGTGCGCTGCGCATGCCAATAGAGCAGGCGAGCGTATGCTGTGCGGGCTCGCGTATGCGAGCCCGCACAGCGGGCAAGCTGCAGGGTGGACGAGACCGCATAGCGTGCTGGATTTCTGGTATTTTGCTTTGAAAAGTAGCCTATAGTTGACTCAAAGTCTTCGGTTCATTACAATGTGAATATTATCTAGCTGGGTTGATGCTGATATTGATATGAAAACATCTAAACAGTTTATTTAACACAAAACAAAAACAAACAAAAACAAAAACAAATTTCAGGGAGACAGGAGTTTTTCCATTAATTTCCACTTTAAACCATGCACAACATAAATTAAAATATCTTAATCTGTGAATCAAATAAGACCTAGTTACTTTTTATGATGTTATTTTAATCGATAAGTGGAGACATTACATTTCAAGTAGACATTGAAGGCTTCGTAGTGCAGAGAGATTGGCTGGAATGAAAGTGTGTAGACTTGCCCGATAGCCTGACATGCTTTAAACCTCTAGAGACAGTACTTACTCTGCCCACAGGAGGGCAGCAAAGAGTTGCTCGGTTCTACAACAGTCTTGCAGGCATAATGCTGGATTTGGAGCAGACATAGAGACACTGTGGTGCTTTGGGGTTGGGGAGCTTCGTCAGATTAAACGAAACGGCTCCCGACAAGGAGGGAATCCAATCATGGCTTCCCGACTCTTCGGCAGCAGGGAGGGTGTTGACGGATGCTGTGCAGTCATCTCATGGCAGAGTGGTGCTGAAAGTGTGATGCTGTTTGCGCGAGAGAGGCGGAGGCACACGAGAGCTTCAGAGAGTAACAAAACCAGAAGCACACCAGTCATTGATATTCAGTGTTGGGCGAGTTACTTTCAAAATGTCATAATACTACATATTAGTTACTTCCATTTGAAAGTAATACGTTTACAATATTACTGTCTGTGTAGAGTCTGTGTAGTCTGAGTAGAGTAACTTGTTACCTACTACATTACTTTTGCATTACTTTCACCAAAATAACTGCAGTAGCAGAATGACATCGGCACCCTGGAACCATCCCGAAAAATAATTTAAACCATCTTGAAGTCAGTGTAAACCGCCCAAAATGTATCCTTTTCCTTCGTTATTGGCATCTATAGTGGTTATTTGCATACATTTAATTGGGAAATGGTTGTATCTTTATTTAAATGTGTGCTTTGATTTAAAAAATAATAATAAAAAGAGTGACTTACGTTACTTGACAAATTAACTGGTATAACTACTGAAATCCTATTGGTAACAAGTTATATTACTGAGTTACTGCTAAAAGTAATATATTACATGTATTATATTACTTTTGTAATGAGTTACTCCCAACACTGTAGATATTAGATCATGAGAATAGTGACTCTCAATCTTTGTTTCTCTAATTCGAATCGAGAGAATATTTTTATTGTTAGTTATAGCCTATAGGTTTGTCCTGGATTGCACAATCTGGGAACCCATGGGTTAAGTCGAAAGTCTGTGTCGAGAGATTATGGATTCCACGACTATATATTGTGTAGAGAGAAAAGCGTGTAGTGTATCAGTGGGCCAGATTTGATGTCTCTGCGCCAACGTGGACACCTCAGTTAAGGTTCCCAGTAAGTGTTCTGGACTGAATGACTGACTGACTCACCCAAAATGCCTCCGCTTGCTGCTGCCGTGGTAAAAACAACAAAGAAAACATGCTTGCAAAGATTTTTTTATATAAAGTGAGTGTAACAGTTGGTCAAATTCTTCTTCATTACATCATTACTCTAGTTAGTAACACTAGGAGCCTTGACTTTTGTTCAACAAGGTTTCTTGTTTACACAATTTGATTCACACATGAAAAGGAAGGAAAACTGTAATAATGTCATCATCATCATCATCATAATCATAGGTTTCATAATTATGTTACACGAGAGTTTTTGTCTTGTGTTGCAAGATCAAATATGGCACATAGTTATGAGTCGATCCAAGACGAGAGCAATAGTTCTCCCTCTATAATTCCAGAAAGCGGTTCAGTTTCATTCCGAAGATGAGTGTCCTTGCCTCGCTCCCTCTCTTCGCTTCCTTCCTTCTCGTTATTGTTCAGTCCACAGCTGAAAGGACTGGAGTGGACGGAAAGGCAACTTTGATCCTCAGTTCTTTTGCTTCACGCAGAGAAATACATTGTTAAGACTTCTTCCTTTGTATGTATCTGTCAAAAAGCAGTTATGGACTGCTTTAGTAAGTGACATGATGGCATCCACATCGTATTAAACATTGAATAATCAAAATATCAAAAGTTTGAGTGAGTGAGTGTGTGTGTGTGTGTGTGTGTGTGTGTGTGTGTGTGTGTGTGTGTGTGCGTGCGTGCCTGCGTGCGTGTGTGTGTGTGCGCACGTGTACTCATGGAAATCCCAAGAGACTGTGTCAAATCTGAATAGCAGAATTACATAATGTTGAGTAGAAGAATACACGGCCTGCAATTTCATACTGTAACTGTTTTTGAATGAGCAACAGCTCATTCAAAAATATATACTATAATTCCGGGAGCGTCTGTGTGTGTGCGTGTGCGTGCATGTGTGTGTGTGTGTGTGTGTGCGTGCGTGTGTGTGTGAGTGTGTGTGTGTGCGTGTGCGTGCATGTGTGTGTGTGTGCGTGTGCGTGTGCGTGCATGTGTGTGTGTGAGTGTGTGCGTGTGCGTGCATGTGTGTGTGTGAGTGTGTGGGTGTCTTGTCTGTTTCTCAGAACCATTTGATGGACTTTGAACTTGGTGGGTGCGCTGCTGGGGACCCGATGGAGTAAGCTTGCGAGGCAACCGGATTTGCGCGAGATCACGATCCCATGACAAATGCATCTAGCCACGCTGCAATCTGTTGGTTTGAATCCAAACCACCAGTGGTTTGCACCAATCAGCATCCAGAGGCAGCTGTGGGAGGGCTTTAGTGAAGAGCGAGCCCGTGATGTGATAGACAGGTGGTTCATCCAATCACCTGCCAGATGTTTTTTGAAAGTGTCTGCCCTTTGAAACGGTTTCCTGAGCGAGTTGTGATGTGTGTGTGTTTTATGTGAAACAAACCATCTGGCAGCGTCAGCTTACGGAGTGCACACTGCCAAATTCCGAATTCGCGATTCGACCAATCAGAACATGGTTTTTCCATCGAAAGGAAAAAACCGGCACAACTGAACATGCTCAGAAGAACACAGTTTTCGCGCCGAAGTCACGTGTGCACGCCTGAACACAAGTGAGATCACGCATGAACACGGTGCTGACACACCTCACACACGGTCATATTTCACAATAAAAGTAGGCTAGGTGTGGTAGCGGTAAGCATTAAGCAGCAGCAGCGCACTAGCAATACAAATGCTACCTTGCTTGTTTCAGCTACTAAATTCGGTGCGGATCACTATTGTATATTAGATTAAAAAAGAGAATTCCTTGTTCATTTCACTTCACTTAACATGTCTGAAAGAGTTTGGGTGATGTTGCCATGAAACGAGTGCTGATTTATGTGTAGACATTGAATTAGACAAAATAAAACGTTGCTATGTTCAGAACAACTTCCACTGTAACCTTAAAGCAGGTCCATCCATTAATGATAAAGAGCAGCAAACCCCAGACCACTACTGTACCAACGATTTGGAGCGAAATAAAACAAGGACATATTTTAATTATTCAATAGTCATCTTGTGAATGCCATTCACGTCAATGCTACTTGTCTGTTGAGCCCCTCAGCAACAGCTCGGAGGAAGGATGTGTAAACAAGCACGTTTGCCACGGGATCCTGTCTTCGGGTGCATATTTATGTCATGAGGTCTGACTCTGGTTCAAGGCTACATGTTTGTTGTATGGTTTACAGCACAGTACCTACTGCAGCGCGGTCAGTCACCATCTAAACACAACCACAGTTCATACATCACCCGCATGTTAGAGACACACAGTCGTCACTGCATGGTCACTATTCAAGAGTAACTCCTGCAGACCCAAAATCCACATCTCTGGTGCAGTATCATGCCCCCCCCCCCCACCCCCCCTCCATGTCACAACATTTTTACTGTTGCTGACAGAATGCAGATGACGCCTCCAGCGATGACCTGACTCCAATTTTGGTTTACATTTTGCAAAGTGCCGCATGCACTTTCGCCTTGTAATCAATTCACAAGCTGTCCATCTTTGCTCCGGCACGTCCTTTGTCGCTTCCTCGTCTCTGACACGCAGTGCGGCGACGTGAAAGAGGTTATGCGTGATCGCCTGACAGTCTTTCTTGTTCAGCAGTCAGAGACTTCTGTTCTGTTGTCTCTGGGTTGGTTAAAAGTCTTTAGAACGATATGGCACAAGGTCTCTGGCCTTCTTTGTGAAGGCCAGGGTACGTACCTTCAGTACGTCGGTTGGGGTCATCCCTATGTTCCCCGGGTCCTATGTTCCCCGGGTCCTATGTTCCCCGTTTTTGTGGGACCGGGGAACATAGAACCCTTTCTATGAAAAAGGTTCCTATGTTCCCCGCTTTTCACAGGGAGGTTAGGTTTAGGCATGGGGGGTGGGAGAGGTTAGGGTTAGGGTTAGGGTCTGGGGGAGGTTAGCATAGAACCCTCTTAGTGAAAAACGGGGAATATAGAACCCGGGGAACATAGAACCCGGGGAACATAGACATGATCCCCGTCGGTTGCGTGGTCGACTCAGTGGTGTGACATCACGAAGGCAAAGAACCTCTCCAGAGGGAACACGAAGAACACTGCTGCTGACGGACGGGTGGAAGAACTTTCACTTCGCTTTACATTGACCAGCGCACATGTTTGGACCTAATACCATGGGGTTCTGAGAGGTTTTTGTAAGCCCCAAACATCACAAAGCATTCCCTCAACCCAGAGAATCGCCAGAATAAAAATGTCTATTTGGTCACAATTTGTCCCTGTCAATACAGATGGTATTTTGAGTTGTAGTTCCTTCGTGAAGGTCCACCTTCAGGCCCCTAAGCACCCAGGGCACCAAGAGCAGAGGAAATCCCGGCATACACACAGTGCACGATAGATGGTTGGACTTTTGCGTGCATGGGTCCCCCTGAATCCCGACCCCTCCCTCGCCCACGTTTTTCATTTCTCTCTCAGCTACTGATGCAGTGGCAATGAAAGTGCATGAGCTTCAAGTCAAGTGGCAAAATCAAGTAGATTTCTTTGAAATGGATTCAGCCCTGCATGCAGGCCCGGTTTTACAGGGGTGCAAAAGCACGCATTGCACCCTTACTTTAATTGTCTGCATGCTCAGTTGAGCTGCACACTTACTGTTTAAACTTGAATTATAATTGTTGTTTTTCTTTGTTCTTTGATGTGAATTTATGGCTTTTTGGCACCTATATGTAACCTTTTAAGGTTGAGATAATTGTATTATCATTATATGGTCCAAATATTTCAGTAAAGCACTTGAAATATTCTTGCTTGGCTGGTATCATTCTACCTGAAATGATGGTAAAATGCATTATTTTTAGTAAAATAACATGTCAAATTTTTCGGGCGGCCCGGGCATCTGCACCCCTTCCTATCTAGGATGCATCCCTAGTCACCTTGTTCTGGAACCGGCCCTGCCTGCATGTTCCCGTCATTAGAGATGTCTTTATGCAGAAAGGCCTCTGAGTCTCAGAGTAGCGCATCGATGACGTATCTTCGTAGGCTTACCCCACAAGTCCCTGTGCTGCTGCTGGTTCGCGTAGGGGAAAGGAAATAGGATTTTTGTATGTGAGCTTTGGTTAAAAGCATGAAATAAGGTCTGTGGTTAACAAAAGTTGATGAAACAGTGACGTTTGTGTTTAGCAAGATGATCTCTCCACAAACGCATTTACACTTCAAAAGTCATCAAAGTGCTCCTCGTTTGGGAAGATGATCCTGCTGAACACAAACGTCACCGTTTCATAAACTTAACCACAGATCTTATTTCATGCTTTTAACTGAAATCCCCATACAAAAGTCCCACTGCCGTTGACACGTACGGAGCAGCAAGTGCTACTTCCGGACTCATTCGTGCAGTACTCTATGCAGACTGAGTCTAATCACTGAGTCTAGTGTTTTCAGCAGTTTGGAGTCTCTTCTGTAACGCATGGCACAATGTGCCCAACACAAAGCAGCATGCTACAAAAAAAAAACCTATCGAAGCACACATGCATGTCAACACAACTCAGTGAATAAGTAAGCCGTCAGATCAGCGGAGCAGAGAGTCTCTGATACAGGATGAGTGACTGGAGCGCAGCACACACAAACTGTTTGGACTGGATTGGATGGAGAGAATCTGTTTCTATTTTTTTGTTCAGTTTGCTGTAAAGTAACGAGGTGGTGGGTGGGGCCTTCAAACAGCAGCAGGCAGTCCCTCGAGTCACGTTTTCTTTTCATTGGTCAGGAGGGATCACGTGATCGAGCCGTCCTCCACGTCTCAGCACCGCTCGGTTCATTCACCCGGTGTGAAGAACACGACATGAGCACCGTGTGTTGGAGTGCAAAGCGTGGGCGAGAGAGAGGCTGTTTTCTCCGTAATCCGGCCAACCGCAAAAGGAATCTGGGTGTCAAGTCTTTCTTTCTTTCTTTCTTTCTTGTCTCTCTAACGTTATCTCCACATATTGTATATAGTGTTCTTCTGCCGTCAGTTATGGGCAGCACCAATATGGACTGCTGGAGGTCAGCGGGAACAGTAAGGCAATGATTCCCCACTAAATATCTGGTCAGTATTGCATTTCCCCCCATGTTTTCTTTTAACGGAAACAGCTGCTTAGGATGCTTAGGATGATCCTAACCATAACCAAGTCGTTTTTATTGCCTAAACATAACCAAAAGTTGCATTACTTGCCTAAACTTAAGCAAAGTTGTTTTATTTGCGTTTAACGTTGGAAAGGCGGCAAGGTTTTCAAATTAACTGCCTTTTTGTTTCACATTTACATTGAGATTGGAGGTTTTGTTTCACATTTACGTTGATATTCTACATATCCCTGGTTTGCAGACACGTACAAGACCAACGTTTTATTCTGCCGTGCCATTGTTACTGTTCCTTTAGCGTCCAATGGATTATAATCTGATACTCCATCAAATAAATCGCAGCTGTCCCAATTCAAGATGGATTCTCTTGCTGTGGCTCTACCTTGCTTGATTGATACCCCCCATTCCCCCCTAAAGTGTTTAAAGAGTCAACATAGCCAGTGTTGTGTGAGTGCAACAAGCTTGGGCAGGACAAGGTCAAAGGTCAATATGCAGGTGATCATATGTGCAGACTTCACATATGTAGTGGTGTCATGCCATGTGGATATTTAATTTCTCTCTTGGCAAAATATGCCCGGATCCACACTGTGACTGCTTCTTTCTCTGCCTCTTCTGCTGTCTTTAATATACCCCCCCCCCCCCCCACTAGTGAGCGCTAGTTAGCTTAGCACAATGAATGATCGTCAATGGTACGGCTAGCCTACCCCCATTAACATGAGCAAAAACGTAGAAAAGAAAAAGAAAAATGCTTTCATACTCCTCACCTGGCGTAATCCAAGTCTCCACAAGCCCCTTTTCAAAGTTGATTTGGAAAGAAATAACTTACACCCTGTTTTCAGCTGAAATCTGCACTGTAGCCAGGCATTGGGGCAAGAACTCCCAAGTGAGGTTTCAGCTGCACATGGCTATATTTCAGCTAAATACAGGGTGTAAATGATGTCTTTCCAAGTCAACTTGGCATCTCAGGGCTTGTGGACACTTGGATTATGCCAAGTGAGCAGTATGGAAGTATTTCCTTTTATGTTTTTGCTTATATTAACGGGGGTAGGCTAGCCGTACCATTGACTACCATTCATTGTGCTAAGCTAACTAGCGCCCACTATTTTTCTACTACGAATCTTCCAAAATGTTGCCGTGTTCCTTAATTCTGTACACGAGCAGTTCACAGCCATGTTGTCTGGCATTTACCGACTTCTTTCCTTTATATTCGAAGACGGAAAGATATGAGCTACTTCAACAGGACGATCAGATTTGGACAGAGGCGTGTGTGTCACTTGTCCTGAGGCAGAGAATGAAAACATCATAAAGATCATATCTCTTTCCCACTAGCCTGTTATTGTCGCACAGGCTGGGCTTTTGATATCAATAAGTAGCCTCTCGGTCTTGAGAATCTAATAGGATCAAATGGTGTTAGATAATGTGGTTGATGGCGTCTCCAGCACCGCATCAACCCTGATTCTGATCTTCCTCGTGTTTTAAAAATACCCCCCTGCTGGAGATCAGTTCCTGCCTCCGTCTGATAGCCTGTTGGTGCTTAAGTGCTTCATTAGTCCACAGCAGTGATTTAAATGCCGCGTTCAAGACCAGATGCTCTTCGTCTGGTTTTTACACAAGAGACGCCGGACAACAGTGCTGCCCTGCTGTGGTGCTACACTGCATCTGCAACCGTCTACCCCTACCCTACCCATCCATCCTCCACCTATTAGACCATGGCCTCACTGATCCATCGGGAAAACGGACAGAATTATTGACGGATAGATTTCTGTCCATTTGGCTGTTTTAGAACATCAACGTTCACCGATAAAAAATCAACACAAAACAAACAAAAAACAGTAGGAACATCTCGTATAAACGGACGGTGATAAAACCCTCCAGAAAAAAGTTCAATTGGGTTGAAACATTCTGTCCGTCAAAACGGATGGAGATCTGCCGGAGACGGACAACGTCAACAGCGCTTACCCGGACAACAGACAGCTCTCGTTGAAAATGAACTGAAATGAACGGAGAAATGACGTAGGCTACAGACATGATGTAGGCTACAGACATGATGTAGGCTACAGACATGATGTAGGCTACAGACATGACGTAGGCTACAGACATGACGTAGGCTACAGACATGATGTAGGCTACAGACATGATGTAGGCTACAGACATGACGTAGGCTACAGACATGACGTAGGCTACAGACATGATGTAGGCTACAGACATGATGTAGGCTACAGACATGACGTAGGCTACAGACATGACGTAGGCTACAGACATGATGTAGGCTACAGACATGATGTAGGCTACAGACATGACGTAGGCTACAGACATGACGTAGGCTACAGACATGATGTAGCCTACAGACATGACGTAGGCTACAGACATGACGTAGGCTACAGACATGATGTAGGCTACAGACATGATGTAGGCTACAGACATGACGTAGGCTACAGACATGACGTAGGCTACAGACATGACGTAGGCTACAGACATGATGTAGGCTACAGACATGACGTAGGCTACAGACATGATGTAGGCTACAGACATGATGTAGGCTACAGACATGACGTAGGCTACAGACATGATGTAGGCTACAGACATGACGGACGGGTGTGGCCACGGGCCTTGACCCCAGCAATCCACCCCGCCCAGCGCGCTCGCCTCCCGGCTCCCTCTTATCGGTCGAGGCCTATGAGCAGACGCGTCTTCTCCTCCTCCTTCTTGCTCTCGTTCTTCAGCTCGGCGAACACCTGGGTGAAGTAGTGCGGGTCGGTGTTGATCTGGAGCATCTTGCCGCTCATGCGCTCGATGATCTCCAGGCAGCGGTCCCAGAAGGCCTCCTTCTCCGCCTCCACCAGGAAAGGCTTGAGCGGGTAGGAGATCTCGTTGCCCATGTAGGAGTAGGACAGGTAGAGGCAGGTGAGCAGCGAGGCCTGCAGCTCGCGCTCCGAGGCCACCTCGCAGGAGACCACGTCGCGGCACAGCATGTAGAGGAAGACCACGTTGGCGGGCGTGATGAAGCCCTGGTCCTGCCAGCCCTGCAGCAGCAGAGAGCGGTCCACGCTGCGCAGCCACAGCACCGGGTCGCTCGGGGACAGCCGCTTCAGGCGGTAGCAGCGGCGGCACAGGAACTCGCCCAGGCTGCGCATCAGCTCACTGGTGGAGGCCTGGGCGGTAGAGAGGATAATAACGTAAGAGCGGACAATGTAAGAGGGATGACGAGGAAAACAATTCGAGATAGAAAACAGTTGTGGATGATGATGGGCTGTGACATGACACATTGTGAAACTAGAGATGCTATCACTATCACATTCAATCTCCACAGTTTCCAAAGTCTACATTTCAACCATGTGTCAGACTTAATGTTTGTTCGTGGACTACAGCTCAGCATTCAACACCATAGTACCCTCCAGGCTGGTACACAAGCTCAAGGATCTGGGACTAAACACAGCAATGTGCGACTGGATCCTGGATTTCCTGACAGACCGCCGCCAGGTGGTGAGGGTGGGCAACCTCACCTCCTCCCCACTGACCATCAGCATAGGAGCGCCCCAGGGGTGCGTCTCCAGCCCCTTCTGGTACGACCTCTACACCCATGACTGCGTGGCGACTCAAACTTCGAACACCATCGTGAAGTTTGCAGACGACACAGCAGTCGTGGGGCTGATCTCGGGGGGCGACGAGACGGCCTACAGAGAGGAGGTGGGGGCCCTGGAACAATGGTGCCAGGACAACCACCTCTCTCTGAACGTCTCCAAGACCAAGGAGATCATTGTGGACTACAGGAGGGGGGGGGGGGGGGGGGGGCGCACACCCCCCAATCACCATCAACGGCACAGTGGTGGAAAGGGTGGACAGCTTCAAGTACCTGGGAGTCAACATCCACCAGGACCTGACTTGGGCCGGCCACACCGCCACTGTTGTCAAAAAGGCCCAACAGCGAATACACGGACTCAGGCGCCTGAAGAAATTTGGGCTAAGGCCAGAAATCCTTACGGACTTCTACAGAGGCACCATTGAAAGCCTGCTGACTGGCTGCTTCACCACCTGGTACGGGAACTGTACCACCATGGACCGCAGGGCGCTACGGAGAGTGAGACGCGCGGCCCAGCACGTAACAGGATGTGAGTTGCCAGATCTGCATGAACTGTATAAACAGCGGTGCCTCAGGAGGTCCCTGAAGATCATCAAAGACACAAACCATCCCCACAACAGCCTGTTCTCCCTGTTACCCTCAGGGAGAAGATACAGGGTTCCAAAAGCACGCACAAATCGCTTGAGGAACAGTTTCTTCCCGCAGGCCACGAGACTCCTTAACATACACAAATAGTGTAGTACTGTAGTGTAGTGTAGTGTACTGTACCGTACTGTAGCTGCTACCATTACGTATGTCTAATGTTTAATTGTATGTTTAATAAGGAATATGCTATTTGCACCTGTATGTCAAATACGTCGAATTTAAAATGTTTAAGCACGTCTAAAGTATGCACATGACATGTGCACCTATGTGCAGTGAATATGCCACTGTCTCTGACTTGTCTTATCACTATACTGCCTTATTGCTTGTTGTGTCTCTTGTTGTTTTTGCACTCATATGCCCTGTTATATTTGTACTATGTTGTAAACGGAGTCCACAGCACAAGAATTTCACACCTGATACTTGTACCATGGAGTGACAATAAAAATCTTGAATCTTGAATGTTTCTGTTATTGAACCATCATCCTAACCTTAACCAAGTTGTTTTACCTGCCTAAACACAACCAAGGTTGTTTTATTTACATTTAACGTTGGAAAGGCAAGATTTTCAAATTAACTTTTAGTTTCAAATTTCCATTGAGATTGTAGGTTTGCAGAAATGTAAATGCCACATTTTAGAAACGTCCAAGGCCGACATTTTATTCTGGCAACTGGGTTGATTTCCTCTCTGAAGACCAAACGTGGGGCAGTACCTGGACGATGACGCGTTTGGGCGTTCCGGCGGCATTTGAGCCTGTGAGGGAGTTCTTCTTGGCGGCGGCGGCTACGTTGGCCAGAGTCTTGGAGGTGGGCAGGTGGGAGGAGGTCGTGGTGGTTAAGGCCGAGGGGTCCTTGCCAGACGAGTACGCCGACAGGTTTGCGCAGGACTGAGACTTCTTCAGCTTCAGGCTGCGGGAGGCCGAGTTGGCGGTAGCCACGTTCTGGGGGTGGGGAATCACAAGTTTCATCACAATACGTCATCATATCGATTCTTTGGACAATGATACGATATTTGCTGATACAGTATCACAAAGTATGCCATGATACGATTTCAATTCGATTCAACTCAATTAAATTCAGGGTCCCGCGATCGATATGAAACGATATCATATGGCTATTTAACACAATCAGTTACATGTACATTTAAATCAACTCACAAACTGCAACTAAAATATGATTTGACAATTTTATTTGTGAGCTCTTCCAGACCTTTAAATGAAAAACAATCTATTATTTTTTAATTAAAAAAATATGAAAATATACCTCTGTTCACTGTAAAGTGCCACATTTCTCATGTTTAACACATTCACTGCCAGCCTTTTTTTTTTTTACTGTAGGTAGGTTCTGCCAGAGGGTTTTTTTGAGGATTCTGGCTCATTTTACAAGAGCCGAGGATTATTTTCTGCTTGGACTTTGTGAACACAAAGTTCACAAAAGTACTAATAGAATGTGTGCTTTCTCTGTCTAAAAGCGTTAGTTTGTAGAGTTAGTAGTTACCGGTATGTAGATATTAGCCGTTGAGTACAGCATGGTTTCAGCGTCTGAGACTGAAAGCTGAGATAATCGCAGTTTTGTGAAATTCAATCAAACAGGCAGAACAGTCACTTTAACCATTTATTTTTGGCATCAGTGAGAGATCAGACATCTAAACAATATAGTTCTGAACGCCCTCTCCTTCAAACTCCTCCCTCCGTGGGCGTGTCTGGTGGCTTTCAGCAGCATTTGTCACAAGCGAGTGTTCTGCTGCTGCTGCTGCTGCTGCGAGTTTGAGCAGCCTCCCTCCCTGGCAGCGAGTGTGGATAGGGCTCACTCGTTTCTTGGGTTTGAGAGCTTTGATGAAGCTTTGTGCGATTCTAGGCTTTATGCTGCGTGTTTCAAAGTGTGTTTTCCACCCAGTCTATTTTTGGAATCCCCCACCGCCAGCTCCCAGCGCGATAATGCGCGAAAGTGAAAGCGTTTTCGCCAATCCATTTTACAGTAGAGAATGGTTTCCTCGCGCGTTCCCCTACAGTTTTGGGCTCTGCTTTTTCTAGTGTGGAGAGCACTGTCGCCACTTAGTGGGTCCGTGGAATGGGTTGTACACGTTCGCTGATAGGAGACGTGGGGAGCGTTGATCCACGTCCCACCGTCAAATGTTTTTTTTTTTTTTTTAAAGCCGAGATATCTCGTCATTGGCAGTGAACCGTTGGATTCTGTAAGCCGAGATATCTCGTCAATGGCAGTGAACGTGTTAAGTGCAAATTTTGATCAGTTAACTTAAAGAGCTGTTGACCTTTCAATTATGAACATCGCCATGCACATCTATGCTTGATCACCTTGGATTTACAAGGCATACGACGATATGACGCTATATATCCATGTTTTCATTTCGCATCGATACACGATACGATATTGATGATGTATTGATCTATCGATGTATCGTCCGACTCCTACCGCGTTCGCGTGTCCGTCCGGCGAGCAGCCCTTCCCCCCATCGCCGCCGTCCGACGGCAGCTTCTTGGAGCCCTTCCTCTTGGCCGACACGGCCACGAGGCGTTTCCATGGCAACACGCTGATGATGGAGGGGCGCTTGAGGCCCTTTGCTGCGCTCGTGGCGTTGGCCTCCTTGGCGTTCTTGCTGTTCTGGACGGCCGTGTAGTGGCCCACCGTGGCCGGCCCGTCCTCAAACAGCGCCGCCTTGCGGTAGCTGGGGGAGAGCGACAGCACCGTGCCCATGATGCCTGGAGGGAGGCGGGAGGATAGCGGAAGGAAGGGAAGAGGAGGGGTGTGGGGGTGGGGGGGGGGGAAGCGAGCTCTCTGATTGGTCCAAACAAAGAGCGTTGGAGGAACAGAGGTGTCTCACTTCGGGAGGAAGCCTAAGCTGCGAGGAAAGATGAGAAATAGCATAAGGAGAGAGACAATGATTACAATTATGACATAAAGGTTGTGAAGATGAGAATGCAACATTAAGCCAATCAACAAAAGCCCCATGGATGCCTTATTGCACAGGTTCTCAGCATGGGGTCCAGGGACCACCAGAGGTCCTTGAGGGGGTACCAGTTGTCCCGCAGCAAACTTAAACATTATTTAATTTCCAAGAAGTTGCCACAATTAGAGAATCCAATCCAATCCAATCCACTTTATTTATATAGCACATTAAAAAAAATCACAGAATGTAGAATGAATGATTGTTCTGATCATATACTGTATATAGCTTCTCTGTTATCTCTCTATCTGTAATACAGTCCATGGGAATCTGGACAAAATCATTAACCTGACGCTGACAAAGGGTTTTGTTTTCACAAACAATCTGATCTCGTGATCTCACTGATCTCACTGATCTCATGATCTCACTGACTTAAAGGTTACAAAATATCTAACAAATAGAACATATTCTCAGATTTGGGTCAGAGAGACCACATCTCATCAGATGGGGTCTGTGGCTCTACTGTGGACTAAATCAGGGGTGCTTGATATGAGAAAGGTTGATGATCATTGTCATATTTCACTGAATGATTCATGAATGAAAACTGTATAGAAAACGTGTGTAACTCTGCCATTCACAAACCCATCAAAACCTCAAATGTGCAGACATTAAACAGCCAGAAATAGCCCATAGGCCTAACTTAAAAGTAGCTATATGATGCAATGTGATTATAAAATGAACATCGCCTACTTTATATTCATCAACCGTTTTATTATAGGCCCTATATGAGAGATCTCAACATGACTGTAGCTGCCGATAGCCTACATTCCTTCACACAGCTGGTGTAACCAAATCAAGGCTGTCTGAACAAGCAACCTGTAGGCTAATGCATGATGCTGAAGAAAATGAAGATCTCCACCACGGTGTCAGCTAATTAGCCTACAACCGTCTGATTAATAGACGCAATGAATCAAATGCCGATAGTTGTCAGATCGCTCCTATCGCTCGCCCAGTCGCTCTGCATAATGCATAGGCATGTGCATTCGGTAGTCACGTCACTGTGAAGCGGGCCTGTGTTCACCAGTAGGCTATTATATAAGGACCGAGATATAAGGCCATATAGAGATGAGACAGAAATGTGTGCAAGCCTCCATCTTAGCTTCAAAATGGAAGCCTTGAAAACACCACCCCCCAGCCACACCAGCCAGCTTCACTATATCAGCTGCAAAGGCCATGCTTTCACATCATATATCGTTTGCTATAGGCTGTATAGCCTACACTGACATCTTGTTTGGTCAATTGTTGAGCAACATAATCAAAACATGTTACAAGAGGAACCTGATAAGATTGGGAAATGAGAGGTCTGCTACTCTCGAGTGATTGTATGCCTGTATATTCGTGGATGTATAGGCTAGATGTTTGGGTGAGTGTTGTGGGTTATTTCTTTTTGACCATCTGTAAAGCCAATTAATGAGGGTTGTTTGCCTGTAGCAAAACAATCCATCGTGCACGCTTTGAGACGAATTACCTTGAAATCAGTGGAGCCTGCTTGTCAAATCCATGAGTCGCACCTTGACCCCTCGCTGCCGGGCAAATGTGGCCGAATACGTGATGTGCTTGATTGAAGCGTGGTGGAGCTCGGAGCTGTCCACGGTCCTGCCGGCCGGGGCGTGAAAACGGCTCGGTCGAACGGAGGGGAGGGGAGGGGATGGCGGGGGAAGGGACTCGACGTTAAAGCCCTATAATTAATACCTGACGACGTGTTGAAATCGAACAGCGCAAGTGTCTCGCTCGTCGATGGAAGTACAGATGCGCAGCAGATGTGAAACGTGCTTCACTCGCAGTGAGTTGAAAGATGTCTTCCATTGAGAAAGCAGAACAGACACACGGTCTATACGGCCGCTATACTGCTCCCTCCATCATGATGAATAGAGCAGACACTTCAAATCAGCTCAAAGCACGAGAACACCGAGGGGGCGGGGCTGGAAAAAATGGCTACTACAGATTCCAAAAATAGACAGCACAGCAGCTTACACCTTTAGCGAAAGCAAACCCCTGTGTGTGTGTGTGTGTGTGTGTGTGTGTGTGTGTGTGTGTGTGTGTGTGTGTGTGTGTGTGTGTGTGTGTGTGTGTGTGTGTGTGTGTGTGTGTGTGTGTGTGTGTGTGAGAGAGAGAGAGCGAGAGAGAGGGGGCATCTGCAGTTATTCGGGTTGGTTGCGGGAGAGATCGCGGATGCTCTCTCTGGGAGCAGCCATTGGCCGCTGCGGGGCTCGGGGCGGGCCTATAGGAGCAGCCATTGGCCGCTGCGGGGCTCGGGGCGGGCCTATAGGAGCAGCCATTGGCCGCTGCGGGGCTCGGGGCGGGCCTATAGGAGGAGCCACTTGGCGCTGTCCGCGGTGCTGATGCTGAAGCTGCCATGCTGGCTGCTGCAGCCATCGCTGCAGCCAGTCAATTTGCAGTCAATTTGAATAGATGATTAGCTCACTGTGGCAGTAGGTGACACCTATACTGGAGATTTATGGGAAAACAGGGGGATATTCCCTCCTGAGTCTTATGGGGGTGAATTTGTCCCCATACTGACACACACACACACACACACACACACACACACACACACACACACACACACACACACACACACACACACACACACACACACACACACACACACACACACACACACAGCCTAGGAATCGAGTGCGCATAGCGCGCGAGATGACTAGTTTAAATAAAGATATATAATTTTCTAATAAAATTGTGTGTTTTTATGCAAATAACCACTATAGATGACAATCACATAGGAAAAGGATAACATTTAGAATTTTGGACGGTTTACACCGACTTTAGTTCAGGCCGGTTGAAATTCCTTTTCAGGGTCGTTCCGCGATGGCGGTGTCATTCTGCGGTTATTTTGGTGAAAGTAATTCAGAAGTAGTGTAATGAGTAAGTAACGAGTACACACACACAGTAATATTGTAAAGTAACTTGTTACTTTCAAATGAAAATGCTATTACATTTTGAAAGTAACTTGCCCAACACTGCAAATGAATAAATATTATGTGCATAATAAACAAAATTGTATTTTGAATCAATTTGGAAGTGAAATTATGATATAGTTTTTAAGTTAATAAACATGACTTTCCAATGCTATGTCTATGAATTTGTGAAGACAGTGAATAACATATAGGCCTGGGCTATATAGCCTACTGTAGGCTATATTACTAAGGCTGCTTTAGGCTATTATTACATAATTGATATGCACAAAATCAGTGTTGGGAGTAAGTAGTTACTAAGTAACTAGTTACTGTAACTTAACTACTTCTTGCAGTCACTAGTAATCTAATTACTTTTCAAATTTAGTAACTCAGTTACAGTTACTAAAATAGTAACTGGGCTAGTTACTAGTTACTTTAGGACATGAAAATAACTGAACTGAACTTCAGAGGATTATGCGGTTTCTGACCTAGTCCGTGGAGAGAGCTGCAGCTGCAGCCAGAGCCCCAAAGGCTAATGACCTTGAGTAGGCTATAAGCCTCCCCAATAAGTGAATGTTCAAAGCCAGACTGTGGCACAGTGACACTAACATAATGTGTGCATTAATAACAATCAAAGCAGACTTTTAAAAGTACCGCAAAAGTTACTGTCCCTAGTAACTAATTACTTTGAAGTAACTAGTAACTTTAAAGTAATTAAATTACTTTTTTAGAGAAGTAACTAGGTTTCTGGAGAGCCAAAGACAATGGAGTACTCGCCATAGGTTGAGGCCACGTCTCGTCATAGACGCTGGTTTAGCTGGCTCCGCCTGGCTGGGGGCGTGGTCAGGGTGGGGTAAATTCCCCCGTTCTATCCATTCAGCAAAGTTAGAATTTAGTTGATAGCCCAGCCCAGGCAGACACGATCGGGGATTTAACCACCGCAGTAAACGCACATCTGAGCAGACGTCTTGTGTTCTGCTCTAGAACCCCCAAAACATGTAGTTTAGAGCCGCAGCACCGTCTTTTGGTGAGTCAGCTCATGAGATATATGGGCGGTTTTACCCCACTCGCGCGCCAGCCGTTTAACATTTTGTGGGCGTTCCCAGACATGCGGACTGTCTCTATGTGAAATCTTATGATCAATGTCCATGTCTTTCCCAGCACAGGCAGCAGAGATGCTTCAACTGTTGTACTCGATCCTCCATTATCGACAACAGCGGACAGACAACTAGCGTTATAACTATTATTCCATCAACTGGCCATTTGTTTGAAATGTAAAGCTTCTATATTGGCTTAAAATATGCGAGATTGTGAATCCGCAATGTTTCTACAAGAACTTCTTCAAAAACTTCGTTTGGTACGTCCATCTTTTGTTTTGTTGTTTGCCGTTTTATTTTCTGATTCGTTGTGTCTAATTGTCAACGTTGTTAACGAGCTATTTCCGCTGTTACTTCCTGTCTAGGGCCGGAACCAGGCAGGGTGACAAAATCACTTGTGAACGGAGGCCAGGCATGGATGTATTAAAAGAACGGAGGCCAGGCTCTGGCCTGGTGTTGCGAGGTTAGGTTAGGGTAAAATATCAGGGTAAGCCAATCAGAGGCAGAGTATGGCGAACGCGTTTATCTAGTGACAAATTCAATTCATTTCAGACTTATTTTCTAAGGCTATGTATGTACTTTCCATAGACTGTAGGTACTTTCTGTCAACTTCAGGGCGATGCGGTAGCGCTAAAACTACACTACCCAGCATGCAATCGGGCGACGCACGCATAAACTTCCGGGGCGCGGGGTTAAAAGCAAAAGCTGAAATGTTTTATTTTGGCAGTCTACTTCTCAAACCGGTATCCACATTGATTGATTGAACAAGCGTTTTGTATGTATATTTCTGCTGACAGCACTTTATAATGGACAGGCACCGTTCTCTTTATAAGGGGACGACTCCGCCATGGAAAGAAACCTACCGAAGGGTGAGAATGTAGGCGAAATAAACTCAGTGTGCTAGCGAGTTAGCTAACGCTAGCTAGCTTGTCATGTTGACCTATCAGAATCAGAATCAGAATCAGAATCAGAAAGACTAATGATCCCCGGGGGGAATCATACGTAACGTACGCAGGTCTGGAAAGTCTGGAAAAGTATTCGAAAATGAATCTGGCCATTTCCAGGTCTTGAATAGTTTGGGAATTTGAAATGTCTGGAAAAGTGTGGACAATGTTGTAGCTTTTGTGTTGTTTTAGAGCCACTGTTCTGTCGATTTCTACTACCCGTCGAGAACTGCTACTTTGTGATTCTGCGCGTGCGCAAAGTGACGGGAGCATTATTTGATAGGATGTTACTGGACTATCAAATTATGCTACCCCTGAAATATTGATTTAAAATTGATAAAATGGGATGTTGAGTATTTGATCCATCAAAATACACTACCCATGACATAAAAAGTAGCATTTTTTGATAGGGTAGCGCGAATCGATAGACAGACCCTATCGGTTTATGCGGCGGTAGCATTTTTCGACAAAGCAGCAAAAATCGACGTTTTGTTCAATTGAATTGAATTGTTCAGATAGCGTTAGGACGATGCTCTTGGACGAATCAGCGTGACGTCACAACAACAACAAACCCCCCAGAAATGCGGAAGCCCGCAGCAGTGTGGACTAAACTAAAGTTAACTAGTTGAGTTGTGCCAACATCACTTATATTTTGACATTCTGAGTGAGAGCAGAAGTAGCTCAAGAGTTTGATGTATAATATATGCATGTCAGCATGCATTATATCAAATACCCAGCAAAATCAAATCCAGTCAAGAACATAGTCTTCCTGGAAACATATGAAGTTAAATGGAAAGCATGTAGGAACCATGCCAATCATCTCACATTTTCTGATATCTTGTCACTGTGAAGAACGATGATGATGATATGATGTAGTTAGCAGGGACAAGATGTCTTCTGCGTAAATCGTATTGAATCTTCAAAACAAATCAAGGTCTGGGAAAAGTATGGAATTTTTAATAAAAAAAATGCATAGGGGAACCCTGTGTTCATGTTTTGAGAAACGCACGTCTGTCATCATACTGTTGTGTTCTCTTATGTGTTTACTAGCGCTGTGTGGACAGGCTGAAAAGCAGTCGTTCGCGGCTGTTGGAGAAGTATCGTCAGATGGGGGAGAGCCAGCAGCGGTGTGGCTCCAGCAGCATCGTCCAGGAGGTGATGGAGGAGGAGTGGACTGTCCTGCAGGCAGAGGACTGGGGGCTGCCCTCCCTGTGGGGGGCCCAAGGCTTGGGAGAGGTCAGCTGATATTTATCTTGTCCCCCATGTGGATGAACTACCAGCCTCAATATCGTACATGTTGCTCTTTGCATAGGACAGAAAACTCCAGGCTGAATAGTGCCCTCTACTTGTCACCTTTTAAGTCATTTTTTCAATGCCTTGCCAAGTGACACCATCCTGACGCTAATACCGCCCCCATCTGGTAGCGTCAGGTTAAAGTGACAGACACAGTAGGTAGACACGTCAAACGGCATCTTCCTTTTCGGTGCAGATGCTCAGTGTCATGAAGGAGTTTGATGAACTGGCGGTGCTGGAGGAAATCCAACAGGAGCTCCTGTCTCAAGGTAAGAACCAAACCAGGTGCACTGCAAACCATTGTTGTAGTCAAGTCACTATATCTCCAGTCAAAAGTTGAGTCTCCGGTCCCAAGTGTTCGAGTCCAAGTCACCAATAAGAGTCAGTCGAGTCTGAGTCAAGTCCCCGTTACCTGAGTTCAGGTCCGGAGTTAGCCTACTGAACATGAGTGTGAATTAGAGATGTAACGGTATGAAAATTTCACATCACGATTATCGTGACCAAAATTATCACGGTTATCGTATTAACGGTTTGTTAAAATGTGCTGAAAATGTTCAAAAAGTACAGAGACTCACTGAAATCATTTCACCAAGTTTTATCTTGAAAACTCAGACCCAAATTTTTTTGAAACGGTACACTTATCGTAAGGAATTTTACCACGCATGGAGGTGGAACACACGTGCCCGCCCTTGCATGAAATTGAATAATGTCATATAGCTAGCTTATCACCATCTTATGGTAAATTATTAGGGACTATTACAAAAAAACGTTATAAATTAAGTCTCAGTCCTCATCTCCAACTTCCGAGTTCGAATGGTGATGTCCGAGACTGAGTCATCAGTCGAGTCACAAGTCCTGAAAATGTGTCCAGGACGAGTCCGGATCAACTGCAACACTGCTGCAAACATGTGGGAGCTGATCCCTGACTAAACACACATGCTTTTTTCTTCTGTCCATCATTAACACACACATGCTTTTTATGCCTCCGCCGGCGACAGCCAGGCCGGAGGCATGGATTCGGGTTGTCCGTCCGTCCATCTGATGTTTGTTAAAGCAATATCTGAGGAACACCTTGACGGAATTTCATCAAATTTGCCTCAAACATCGACTTGGACGCAAGGATGAACTGATTAGATTTTGGTGATCAAAGGTCAAGGTCACTGTGACCTCTCGAACGCCATTTTCAAGCTTGTTAACGCGATATCTCAGGAATGCCTTGATGGAATTTCTTCAAATTGCCCTCAAATGTCCACTTGGACGCAAGGATGAACCGATTAGATTTTGGTGGTCAAAGTTCAAGGTCACTGTGACCTCACGACCGCTCATTTAATGCTCGTTAACGCGATATCTCAGGAACGCCTTGACGGAATTTCATCCAATTTTCCTCAAACGTCGACTTGGACTCAAGGATGAACTAATTCGATTTTGGTGGTCAAAGGACAAAGGTTGAGGTCACTGTGACCTCACTAACGCCATTTCCAAGCTTGTTAACGCAATATCTCAACAACGCCTTGACGGAATCTCTTCCAATTTGCCTCAAACGTCCACTTGGATTCAAGGATGAACTGATTAGATTGGTGGTCAAAGTTCAAGGTTACTGTGACATCACAACCGCTCGTTTCATGCTCATTGACGTGATATTTACATTGATGATTACATTTTGGTGGTCAAAGGTCAAGGCCACTGTCACCTCAGGAATGCCATTTTCAAGCTTGGTAACGCCATATCTCAGTAACACCTTGACGAAATTTCTTCACATTTGGCTCAAACATCAGTCTGGACGAACATGCATGTCGACTTGCTCACTTGTTGGCGGAGGCATATATCCGCGGTGCGGTCGTTCTAGTTTCTTCTGTAGAGCTGTCCATCATGACTAAACACACACATGCTTTTTTCTTCTGTAGAGCTGTCCATCATTGAAGAGTATGAGAGAAACCTGCAGTTTGAGGAGCGCTACATATCATCCATTGTTGAAGAGATGGAAGGAGAAGAGATGCAAATTATTTGCCCCATATGTCACATGTGAGTCTGAATCTAAAGACTTGATCACTACAGCATAGAATCTTGACAAAGGCGGCTGTCTTTCTTTGTATAGGTCTACACAGGTGACAGTCTCAGGGATATGACAGGACTGTCTCAGAGACAGGACTGTCTCAGAGACAGGACTGTCTCAGAGACAGTCCTGTCATATCGGCAGGAATGTTCGTTACGGGCTGATGCTGATATTTCATTTAAAGCCTTCATTGGGTGATACTGATGACGTGTCGATATCATGGTGCATCCCTAAATCTAATGCTAAATTAAGATATTCCAAAGCAGTGGTCTAAATCTAATGCTAAACTAAGATATTTAAAAGCAGTGGTCTAAATCTAATGCTAAACTAACATATTCCAAAGCAGTGGTCTAAATCTAATGCTAAATTAAGATATTCCAAAGCAGTGGTCTAAATCTAATGCTAAACTAAGATATTTAAAAGCAGTGGTCTAAATCTAATGCTAAACTAACATATTCCAAAGCAGTGGTCTAAATCTAATGCTAAATTAAGATATTCCAAAGCAGTGGTCTAAATCTAATGCTAAACTAAGATATTCCAAAGCAGTGGTCTAAATCTAATGCTAAACTAACATATTCCAAAGCAGTGGTCTAAATCTAATGCTAAATTAAGATATTCCAAAGCAGTGGTCTAAATCTAATGCTAAACTAACATATTCCAAAGCAGTGGTCTAAATCTAATGCTAAATTAAGATATTCCAAAGCAGTGGTCTAAATCTAATGCTAAACTAAGATATTTAAAAGCAGTGGTCTAAATCTAATGCTAAACTAAGATATTCCAAAGCAGTGGTCTAAATCTAATGTAAACTAAGATATTCCAAAGCAGTGGTCTAAATCTAATGCTAAACTAAGATATTCCAAAGCAGTGGTCTAAATCTAATGTAAACTAAGATATTCCAAAGCAGTGGTCTAAATCTAACGTAAACTAAGATATTCCAAAGCAGTGGTCAGTGCGGTTAACATTTGTTATTGATGGAGTTTGAAAGCGATCGTGTTTTGTGCAAGTTCACTTACTACTTACCCGCTTGTGTCCTGCAGGAACAACTTGACAATCAACAGCCATTTCACCTCCTGCCCCTGTGGACTGTACATCAACACCAGGGTTTGTTTGAACCTCTGCTCCTCTAGAATGACACACAAATAGGAGAAGATGGTTTGATTGAAATAAGTTATGGGTTTACTTTTGTCTGTTTATGAAAAGGAATTCGTGGGATACTCAAATCAACTCTCAATAACTGTCAAACTATTCATCATTCATCTAGTTTGACAGTTATTGAGAGTTGATTTGAGTTAACGAGTTATTCATTTGAGTTAGTGTGGACCAGTGATGTCACTGGTCCACACTTTAACACTCAATAACTGTCAAATTAAATGACAGACTTCAAAACAGTTTACAGTTTTCTGATATACTACTGATGTTCTAATGATACAAAGCTGGTTGAAAATGGGCAGAGTGTTCCTTTAAAAGAATAGTCATCTATCCGTGCCGTGCTTTCCCCTGGTGCGTTTTTTTTTTTATTCTTTTTTTTTTTACATAGAAATCTTGTCTAGTTCAGCTTTAAGACCTTTACACACCAAGAGCGATGCGAGTAAACATTATGAAAATTCTAAATAATTCGCAGGCAAATAATTAAAAAACTCCATTGCTTTTGATGAGAGGAGAGAGCATGGGGACTTCCACTGCTTGGCCCAGGAGCGATACCACTTTCTGGCCTACTTCAGGATGTCTGTGGGACAGTTTGAAGCTAGCAGAGGGCGGCTAGCTGTTTGTCTCAGGTCAAATATCATAACTGAAATAAGTCCAGTTTGAACACAGTACCAGCAGTGCATATTTGGCGAGCTTAGCGGATTTGTCATGCTCATTCAAAATGTGTGGATCACTTGGTGGTTTCATAATACAGACATTGATTTCTGTCTGAGCAAGTTTGTAGGTGCGACTGGCGTTCTAGGTCCTATGGTTCCCAATACCCACAGACGCATAACCAGCCTAGCTGCATATCTAGTTCGTCATTCCATCACAGTATCATTGTTTACGGCGTGTGTCCATATAGCTTATTTTTCTGACAGTGAAACGCTGGAAGTACGCTGGGAAGCGCAGATCCCAGCGCACAAAATATTAAAGGGCCCATATTTTGCTAATATAACGTATTATTATTTTATTGTTGGGAGCAGATTGGGAGCCAGCGCACAAAACAGTCAGAGCGCTCTGAAAATAGACGCTGGGCACAGCACACTTTCTCTAGACGTCCGTATGCGCCTGCATATGCTCTCCCCTCATTGGAAACAACTGAAAAAATACGCTGGGCCTAGGGATGGATCCGATCCAATATCGTATCGGGTGCTGATATTGGTACTAATTCATAAATCTGATCGGATCGAAATTGATTTTTTTTTTTTTTTTACAATTCCAGCGTGGGCTGTAATTTGCCCATGTATAATAGTATCCTTCTTTGCCTTGTATATTTTCTTAATTTTGTCTGCTTTTTGCAAGCTATATTTAAAAAAAAAAATCTTTAATTGGCCAAATCTTTGTCTATACTGTATATTCAAGAGAAATATTGGTATCGGCATAATATCGGTATCGGCAGATATCCAAATTCAGGTATCGGGATCGGAAGTGAAAAAATGTGGATCGGTGCATCCCTAGCTGGGGCTGAGGAAATATTATGATCATACACTAATTATTATACACATTATTTTGTCTGTTTATCTATGTAAATCTGTTCATGTCGCAGGTGAAAACCCGCAAAAATCGACCTTGATCCGGAAAAATATGTGCCGCAATAATCTGGCTCAGTGACATTTGGCCGTTGATATGCACGGTTGCATTGACTGGATATATAGGTGTCAATAAATGGCTCTTGGTGTGTGAGGGTCTTTAGAACAAGGCTTCTTAAACCTTTCCAGGCCAGGGACCCAAATTCGTCTTAGTCTCATACTTGGGCTCATTAACGCGTACTACTGTGTTCAGCAACAGAACGTGACTGCAGAGGTGGTGCGCTGTCTTCTGGAGTCCAGGGTGTCGGAGCACATGGAGAAGTGCCTCCACAACCCCGTCTTCTCCACAGCCACCAGCACAGAAGGCTCCTCCAACCTGCTCATAAGCTGCAAGGTACGACTGCAACACCACCATGTCGTTTGTCATGTCATGTGATTTAAAATAGTCTCTTATGTGTTCAGTGGGTGGTGATGCTGTTGTCTCTTGTTATGTGTTCAGTGGGTGGTGATGCTGTTTAGGGATGCATCGATTATAAATTTTGATGTACGATTATAGTCTGAGAAAAAACCACGATTATCACGGTTTCACGATTATTGTTATGGACGTATAAAAATCACATGAGCATTCTCTAAATAGAGGTTTTATTGTATTTCCCCCACAATCTTAACAGTTGCTGCCTTCCGGAATACTAATGCACGATATGGATTTTTACAGCCGATAGTATAGGCCTACGCTAACCGATAAATATTCTCCTGGCCAATAACCGATACGATAAACATACTATGTTACTTTTTTCACATTTTTGTATTTAAAAAAATAAGTTCTTAACCTGTATTTTATGCACACCTGGGATTAAAAAAAGAAGAAAGGGCAGATGTAGTGAGCAAAGATGGATGATTTAATATTCCATGGCTCTGACCTAATCAAATCTAACTGACATCACTATTGTGAACATAAAACAAACAACATTTCTGATATAATATGATTGTATTAGTAAAGTGTATCACCAATAGTCAATACAAAAAATATTTTATTATTATTTTATAGAAGCGAAAGCCTATAGCTGCTTAGTCTGCAGAAAAAAACACAAAAGGCATAGTAACTTAGACTCTTATTGGCATGTTACTGGCAACTAAATGTGCCGTCTGAAATGAATTTTGCATTGGGGTCAGTTCTATTGAAGTGATGATGGGGCAGGCATGGAAAGCCTCACTATAAGCCATCATGTGTCGTTTCACTTTTTACTGGAAAATGCTCCCTCTGGATTAAAGGACACTCTGTGGTGTTGACTGGTGTTTTGTTATGTAAATGTGCGCATTTGTTTTCCTTGTCTCAGTCAGATCATGACTGCCAAGCAGCTAGCTACGTTAGCTTCACGTTATTAGGCCTACATGTAACGTTAGCCGGTTGCTTTTGGAGTTGACACAAACCCTTGATGTTTCTTTTCGTGTAAAGCATGCGGTTCTCTATGGTTTAGGCCAGCGCTGGGAGCATGAAGTGCTTTAAATGCGGGGATGTTTGGTCACAACGAGCTTGAGGAACTATGTACGCTAGGCCATGGCCAGCTAGCTAACATTAGCCACAACAGCTAACGTTAACGTCAATGACTGTATGTTAACGCTAAACAAATCCGCTGCCTCCTCTCCACGTTTGGTTTAACGTAACACCAGCTCAGACTTTCCCCTCATCTCAGAAACCTTGCGGGACATGTATTGCAACATTTATGTTGGGCTGGCATCCATGGCTAGGCTACAGACTGGCTACTACTGGGAGACATGGCAGCTGCCTGTGTTTGGTGCCTCCGCTAAATAGTCCGTGCGGAAACGAAGCGAGAGAGACAGGTTCCTCTCCTTCCAGCGCCGTCTGCGCCGCATGGGAGTTTAAACTGACGGACTGTTGTGAAACAAAACACTCGGTGTAGCGCAGCCTCTGCGGTTATATAACCGTGATGTTTTAAATCGCGGTTAATAGTCAAACCGGTTAACCCCTGCATCCCTAATGCTGTTGTCTCTTGTTATGTGTTCAGTGGGTGATGATGATGTCTCTTGTTATGTGTTCAGTGGGTGATGTGATGCTGTTGTCTCTTGTTATGTGTTCAGTGGGTGATGATGCTGTTGTCTCTTGTTTCAGGCTTGTGACTACCTGTCCATCGTTCTGTGAGAAGCAGCAGCTGCCATCATGGCTGATTTGAGTTGTCTTGTCATTTCCATGGATTCTGTATATTTTGTGAAATAAAGGCTATTTTTTATATTTCTTGTACCGTAAATTCCGGACTATAAGCCGCGGCTTTTTTCCCGTTTTTTTGCCTTTTTTGCCCCCTGCGGCTTATATAACGGTGCGTCTTATCTATGGATTTTTTCCAAAAAAAAAAAAAAATCTCTCTTTTTTTAGCACTCTTTCTAACTATAAATCCACTTCTGTTTTAATTTCCTCTCTTGCCCTCTTTTAACAACATAACATAACATAACATAACACAACACAGGTAAGCAGAAAGAAAAAGACGAAGCAATCACGCCATGAATGAGGAAATGACTCACCTGCTGGAGGCTGGAGATACACGCTTGGGCTAAACTTTTACTCCGTGAAACACTATCGATTAAGTCCGACATCGCTCAGAGGTTTTGAGCAGCTTGAAAACAAGTTTGAAAACGTGCAGAAGTCCATCCACTCACTCACTAAAGAAACTAAGGCAACCGTGAACAGAGTTTATAATGCGGTAAAGCGCATCCGCGCACTGGAGGACAAAAACAACACAGTGAGTCCGAAAATGGATAAAATGCAAAATCGAAACCCTGCACACGCAGGTTGATGACTTAATCAGCAGGAGTAAAAGAAATAACATTCGCCTGATCAATGTAAAAGAGGAGCTGAGATCGGTGACATGGACGCTTTCGTGGCAAAATCCTGTGTTACATCCTGGACCTGAAGGAAGGCGAGAAACCACCAGAGGTGGACAGGGCACACCGGGCGCCTCGGCCACGTCCAGACCCCGGCCTGCCACCGAGGGCCATCTTCATCTGCCTACTCCGCTGGCCCGACCGTCAACTCATCCTCCAGGCTGCGGGGAAGAAGCCCCTCACCTGGGAGGGTACGCGCTTTTTCGTCCGGGCAGGACCTCTCCGCGTTGGTGCAACAGAAACGCGCAACATACAACAGCATCATCGAGTCAATGGATATCGCTTTGGCGTACTGTACCCAGCGAGACTCGTCATAACCAGACCGGACTATCTGTAGCACTCTTTCTAACTATAAATCCACTTCTGTTTTAATTTCCTCTCTTGCCCTCTTTTCACCACACCGCGGACACTGTGTGCCCAGCGGCGGAACAAGAGCTCAAAGTGAAACTGCCGAATATCTTTTGAGTTGGACTGGTCAATAGTACTGTGAGTAACTAAAATAAAAAAATAAAAAACGGAATTCTCTCTTCTTTAGCACTCTTTCTAACTATAAATCCACTTCTGTTTTAATTTCCTCTCTTGCCCTCTTTTCACCACACCGCGGACACTGTGTGCACTGTAAAAAAAACAAAAAATACCACAATGTGTGATTTTGTCTGGGGATTAGTGACCTGACTTTTGTTTTGTTGAAATGTTAATAAATGGGAGCTTCCCCAAACAGCGATCTCTTTCCCGACATTCCTCTCTGTGCACGAACCCTTTCATATGGTAATTAAACATCAAAACACCCGCGGCTTATAGACCGGTGCGGCTTATAGAAGAAAAAAATAGTCACCTTTGAAGGTGCGGCTTATAGACCGGTGCGTCTTATAGTCCGGAATTTACGGTACATCTATTTTTTTTCTTTTCCTTTTTTCTTAATTTCTTACTGGTGGGCATAGTGTAGCTATGGTAATTTCAGCATTGCTTTGTTTGTATATATAATGTAATAAACTATTCCAGTATATTTACATTGAAAATAAGTAAACAAAATGGAAACTGATTACATTTACAGTAGAGCAATTATGGGCAAATGAGTACATGATTGTATCGTGAACCCTATCAAATATTTTTGTTGACATGTTTGCGGTTATATATATGTATATATATATATATATATATATATACTGAATACCAACAGAAGAATATTGCAGGGGATTTTGTCACATTTTTTGGGGGCGCTACCCACACGGTTAGCTGTGTTGCTCATTCCACGAATGCACGATCCTTACAAGTTGTACCTTGTTGTAAAGGTGACTAATCAGGCTTTCCAACGATATAAAATACAATACCAAATTGTATTATTAAAGGGGAGAAATAATCGACCGAAATAACGTTTCTGAACTTTTCTTGAGGAGTTTATATATTTATATCTATGTATGGAAGGCTAATGCAGGCTAGTTAATTTGAAGCATGATTAAACCAGCACGATTAAATGAACATATTCAGAAGATTGTCATGTCAGCTAGTTTTAACATTTCAACTAAAGAGGGGGCAAATGATTTGAAATCAGCTGGTGGAGTATGGTTGGAATAGAAAGCTCTTTGGTAACGAGGGCTCGCGAGTTGGCGCTGTAGACCAGTGGTTCTCAATGTGGGGTCTGGGGACCACTGTGGGGGGTCCTTGAAAGGCTTCCAGGGGGTCCCTGGCAAATTGACAGATTGTTGAACTTTGATAAAAAGAATAAACCGCACACTCTGGCTCTAGATGCAAACAGTTTCAAATTTAATGGACAATGTTTCTGCCTGGTCAAGTCACAAAGGCCACCAGGCCGAAACATTGTCCATTACATTTTAAACCTTTTTTGCATCTAGAGCCAGAGTGTGGTTTCTTCTTTTTTATCAATGGATTCCAACCCCCCTTCCCCCACGCCCCACCCTGTCACCAGCACCTCACTGAGACTCCCAGGTGTTTGTTTTCTCCACTTTGAAAATTGTTGAACCTTAGCATTCTTTCATTTACCAGAAGCTAACACAATTAGAGAATATAAATGATCATAGTGTCTCTCCACCTATAGGCACCCACTATTACAGATAGCCATGGAATTATTCACAAAAAAACACATCTTTTTTATTTAACCTTTATTTAACCAGGTAAGTCATTAAGAACAAATTCTTATTTACAATGGCGACCTGGCAATCTATCTAGCAGAGTAGCAATACAAAAATATTCCCAGCTTTGGGTCCAAGTAACCAGGGTCCAAGAGACGTCCGTGGGAGGTGCAGTGACACCGACCTGTCGACAGGTGGCAGCGTTGCTCCAGCAATGTGAAGGACCTGAGCGGAAACCCGTCCCGACAGACAGCGGAGTGGAGAGAACAGAGGAAAGATGGCAGCCGCAGCAGTGGCTGAGTTTCAGAGAGCACAGTCTCTTCTCGGAACAGACCGGAATGCCTCTATTGATATTTTACACTCAATAGGTAAATATGGTCGCCACTGTACCGTACTAGAGACATGCGTTTGACGCGCAGGCACTAAAAGCTCTCTATCAGATGCTGAGCAGTTGAAGTAGCTAGCGTTAGTTTTGCTATTAGCTAGCTAGTTAGCAGCGCAGTGAGCTAGCCTGGTGCTGGCCGTGTCTTTACTCCTTGCCTGCACAGTGAGTCAGCAGCAGTGAGTGGGCTAGCCTAGCCGGCTAGCAGCATACCGGTTAGCCAGGCAAGCTAATGTGGCTCATTCATTGACAGGAACTTGGGTGACAGTTCGCTAGTTAACGTTAGCATGCAGGCAGTGCCGTTAGCAGTTTGCTCCTCTTGCCAGGCCGACCGGCTATATGACATGAATGTGAACATGAACTAGTGGGCTGTGTAAAAACATGAGCGAAAAACTGAAAATAACGTTAACCTTGCCGCCACGTCTACTACGCGCCATACTATGATCGTTCATATTGATGTTCACGTTTAGCTAGCTAGCTAACGTTATTTGTCACCGCTTATTTTATTTGATAATTCCAATATTACACTTCTATAGCCACCTGGCTGATTGCCATCTACCCCAGCATAGCTTTGACACAACTTGATTTTAAGCTTGACTCTAACCCAGAGAGAAAGTGATAGACAGTGTATGTGAGCGAACACATCAGCATTTTCACTGTTTATATGCGTCTGTGATTTCTGCCACTACGGATCTAATTACAGTGTATTTGTGTGTGTGTGTGTGTGTGTTTTGTAGTGAAGCGGGACATCCAGGAGAGTGATGAGGAGGCGGTGCGTGTTAAAGAGCAGAGCATCCTGGAGCTGGGTGGGCTGCTGGCCAAGACGGGACAGGCGGCAGGTACCTGTCATCGTATATTTACCCCTTTGACTCTTTGGAGGGGCCATCCAACATTCACATTTTCAGGCCCATGGGTCAAACTTCTCTCACTGGCTTTAGGCTGGAGGTTGAATGAGGTTATGGCAATTTATTTAAACTCTCCGTCCACAATTTTATTATTATTATTATTATTATTATTATTATTGTTGTTGTCATTATTTATTTATTTATTATTGGAGCACCTTGTTTTCAATGGAGGAATCCTGACTTATGTTGACATGGATTCTGCTGCTCGCCCTGCGTGGTCTCCTTTTCGTTTCTTCGAAGCGTGATGGTTATATGACAGTTTCCCATTTCTTTACACAGTTCTTTGCATTTTTATTGAACTCTGCGAGGTATTTTGAGCTGCAAGGGTTGGGTAGAGGGCAGACAAGGCAGTGCCCCATAGTGTGGTCTGCTTCTCCACATTCACAGGTGGTTGGGCCGGTCTTGTAGCCCCATCTGATCTGAGCAGCTTATTAGATCATCGCGTTCTTGTTCTCAGGCAGTTGAGTGTCTTCCACTGAACCCGAGGTGCTTCAGAGCCAGGAGGAGGAAGGTCTTCAGCAGGAGGGATTCACATGTCAGTTGGATGGGGGTCATCCTGCAGCTTTTTCATGCAGAGCTGGAGTCTGGTTTCTTGAGAGATGTTGTTAGTGGCTGGACATGGCTGAGAAAGCTTCTTCTTGACTTCAGTCATTGAGCCGGGGGTTGACCTCCATAGAGAAGGTGGCGTTCATCACTAGGGGTTTTTGTCATCTCAACTCTGCTGGTAACTTCCCGTCTGGTGTCAGTGGGGGCAATGCCAGCGAGGAGGTGCAGGTGGTTTGTATTGGTTGAGGAGGTGCAGGCAGGTGGTTTGTATTGGTCGAGGAGGTGCAGGCAGGTGGTTTGTATTGGTTGAGGAGGTGCAGGTGGTTTGTATTGGTCGAGGAGGTGCAGGTGGTTTGTATTGGTCGAGGAGGTGCAGGCAGGTGGTTTGTATTGGTTGAGGAGGTGCAGGTGGTTTGTATTGGTCGAGGAGGTGCAGGTGGTTTGTATTGGTCGAGGAGGTGCAGGTGG
Organism: Poromitra crassiceps; assembly: GCF_964638095.1. Taxonomy (NCBI): domain Eukaryota; kingdom Metazoa; phylum Chordata; class Actinopteri; order Beryciformes; family Melamphaidae; genus Poromitra; species Poromitra crassiceps. The sequence continues at coordinate 41,971,460 of NC_139644.1, read as the reverse complement.
TTTGTATTGGTTGAGGAGGTGCAGGTGGTTTGTATTGGTTGAGGAGGTGCAGGCAGGTGGTTTGTATTGGTTGAGGAGGTGCAGGTGGTTTGTATTGGTCGAGGAGGTGCAGGTGGTTTGTATTGGTCGAGGAGGTGCAGGTGGTTTGTATTGGTTGAGGAGGTGCAGGTGGTTTGTATTGGTTGAGGAGGTGCAGGCAGGTGGTTTGTATTGGTTGAGGAGGTGCAGGTGGTTTGTATTGGTCGAGGAGGTGCAGGTGGTTTGTATTGGTTGAGGAGGTGCAGGTGGTTTGTATTGGTTGAGGAGGTGCAGGCAGGTGGTTTGTATTGTTGAGGAGGTGCAGGCAGGTGGTTTGTATTGTTGAGGAGGTGCAGGTGGTTTGTATTGGTTGAGGAGGTGCAGGTGGTTTGTATTGTTGAGGAGGTGCAGGTGGTTTGTATTGGTTGAGGAGGTGCAGGTGGTTTGTATTGGTTGAGGAGGTGCAGGCAGGTGGTTTGTATTGGTTGAGGAGGTGCAGGTGGTTTGTATTGTTGAGGAGGTGCAGGCAGGTGGTTTGTATTGGTTGAGGAGGTGCAGGTGGTTTGTATTGGTTGAGGAGGTGCAGGTGGTTTGTATTGGTTGAGGAGGTGCAGGTGGTTTGTATTGGTTGAGGAGGTGCAGGCAGGTGGTTTGTATTGGTTGAGGAGGTGCAGGTGGTTTGTATTGGTTGAGGAGGTGCAGGTGGTTTGTATTGTTGAGGAGGTGCAGGTGGTTTGTATTGGTTGAGGAGGTGCAGGTGGTTTGTATTGTTGAGGAGGTGCAGGCAGGTGGTTTGTATTGGTTGAGGAGGTGCAGGCAGGTGGTTTGTATTGTTGAGGAGGTGCAGGCAGGTGGTTTGTATTGTTGAGGAGGTGCAGGTGGTTTGTATTGGTTGAGGAGGTGCAGGTGGTTTGTATTGGTTGAGGAGGTGCAGGCAGGTGGTTTGTATTGGTTGAGGAGGTGCAGGTGGTTTGTATTGGTGGGTTTCAAGCAACCAGTGATCAAGCGCTCCCCCTGCTGAATGAACTAAACTAGCCCTCGGGTGCAGTTCTCTCAGCTCGCCTGACTGCTTGCTGGAAAAGCGCCTTTGGAATCCCGTGACGTGCATTAAACTCACCTTATTTCTGCAATCTGAAGGTTTCGCTAGGATCAGATGAGACACAGTTAACACCGGAAACCCTAGTTGCTTCAACTCAAAAAGTTTGGAGTTATTGTTTTAAAGGGCCTATATTTTGCTAATATAATGTATTCTTAATTTATTGTTGGCCCACACTAGAGTACCATTCATAGTTCAAAAAACTCATTGTTTATCTTGTACTGGCTCTCACGACCCCCTTCAGTTCACCCTCTGTCTGAAACGCTCTGTTTTAGTCTTCTTCTGCGTTTTGCTGCGGCAGGGAATTTTAGTCTTCTTCTGCGTTTTGCTGCAACAGGGAATAAACCCGTTCGTCGTTTCCAGTCTTCCTCCTTCCTACACGTTATAGCCAGACGCAAAGCTACAATGTCTGTCTGTCTGATCGATCTATCTATATCTATCTATCTATCTATCTATCTATCAGGGCTGCACGATTAATCTTATTTTCATCGTCATGGCGATATGAACATGCGCGATGCACGTGTCATCGCAATGAAAAAAACGTTACGTTACAGGAAGAGCTAATGCTCTTTCATGTGTCTTTCATGTCTAGTGTCAAACTCTGCACATTATGGTTGCTAACCTCCATCGACCACTGAACCTTCTACATTCGACCATCGTTTTATTTTTTATTTTAATGACCTGATTGAATTAAACATTTGCAGATTGAATAATAAAAAAGGCAAACTGCTCAACATGATGTGCGGGCGGTGTTAAACAAGCGCATCCCTAGTATGTTAGAGAAGCAGTATAGCGGAGGGGAGGCGGACCTCTGAGCCTTCTACATCGGGCCATCGTGATTAATTACGTTTGAATTAGAAATTTGCAGATTTGGCCATTAATATTTTTGTTTATAGCTTTTTTTACTTATCGCAGGTCATATCGTCATCGCAATATTGAACAGTGTTATCGCACATCGCAGCTTTTCCTCATATCGTGCAGCCCTAACGTGTAGTACCGACCCCGCTACGCGAACCCGCACATATGATCAATCAGTACCGCAACCCACCCCGCCCCGCAGACATGAGACCCGCGGCCCGATCCGGAACCGCATATATATAATAACCGTTAATCTGCAGTGCAAACATTTTGTAGTGACCCTAACGAAACTGCCACCGTTTCACACGGGAGGCGAACAGCAGTCTTTCTGGCTGAGACTCGTCAGCTGATGTACGTTAATTAGCTTTTAGCAGCTGCTAGCTCACTAACCAGCTGGATAGCTCTGCTATAATCAGACACAGACAGTTACAGCAAGCAAAGTGACTTACCAGCTATTTCCAATATGTCCGGTATAATCCATACTGCCTTTATGATTGCTGTTGCAGGAACGTAAATCCACGTTGGGATGAGACCGCTCCACTTTCACGCTATCCATCCATGACATGTTGTTGCCTGTTGCTATGAAAACAGTATGTTTGACTGTAGTGGAGGCTAACGTTAGCCTACTATATTATCTGTCCGACTTGTATTGTCTCCAATCAATCACCTTGACCCCCCCGTCCATATAGCGTCACACAATGAATGCACGGTATGCGCATACATGCCGGTTATGTAAACAAAGCGGAAAACGTGCGTCAGAAACTTTTCTCCTCTTCCAGTCAGACCAGCTGCCAGACACACCCCCTGCCAGACATCTCCTAGCCTAAGCAGATGCCCTCCTCTTGCCTCAAGAGCAGCGCCACTGGCTAATGGAGTCATGCGCCAAAGCATTTGCCATGCATGCCGATTGCTAAATAAAGTTTGTTAAATCCTACGAACTGGCCTCTCATGATTGAAGTGAGGTCTCTAGACCATAGTTCAAGCAGAAGGCCATTCGTGCATAATCTAATCCGATCACCCCTGACGTGAATCAAGTTCTAGTATGACGTGGTCAGTCAAAGTCTTAGTATGACGTCCGTAATGACGTCAGATATGACGTCAGTTAATTCTCATATATATAGCAAGGGTTCTACGTCACCTCTCTCTCTCTGGCCGATCATAACAGCAGCAGACCCCCCCTGCCAGACACACCCCCTGCCAGACACACCCCCTGCCAGATACACCCCCTGCCTCAGTCTGAGTGCAACAGAAAAACATACATGGCTCATACGTTGTCGTTGTTCCACCCGCCCCCCGTCCGCATTTAGTTCATTTTTACCCGCGGCCCGACCCACCAATTTACACCGACCCGGTGCAGGACTCTGGTATAGGGTCTGACCTGCACAAACCTGTACTGCTTATAGGGCTGTGAATCTTCACTGGCCTCACGATTTGATTCGATTACGATTCAGAGGGCTAAGATTCGATTCGATTACGATTATCGATGCATCTCGATGCATCTTAAATCGATGCATCACTTTTTTCCGCAATACATGATTTATTTTTTCTCACTTTCTTTTTTCTCACTGTGTGGCTACTTTTAAAATAAAAGTGCATTTGGAATTGCATTGTATTATGATCCATAATTAAAATAAACAACTGCATGTACTTCCATTATATTTTATTTTATTATTATTATTTTTTTTTTATAATCGATTTTTGACATTTGTGAATCGATGCAGAATCGTGCACGTCCGCATCGCGATGCATCTTATAATCGATTATTTTTGACACCCCTAACTGCTTACTTCAACACCTGGGTGTCTTTTTTATGCCTCCGCCGGCGATAGCCAGGCCGGAGGCATTATGGATCCGGGTTGTCCGTCCGTACGTACGTCCGTACGTACGTCCGTCCGTACGTCCGTCCGTCCGTCCGTCCGATGTTTGTTAAAGCGATATCTGAGGAACGCCTGGACGGAATTTCATCAAATTTGCCTCAAACATAGACTTAGACTCAAGGATGATCTGATTAGATTTTGGTGGTCAAAGGTCAAGGTCACTGTGACCTCTCGAACGCCATTTTCAAGCTTGTTAACGCGATATCTCAGGAATGCCTTGACGGAATTTAATCAAACTTGTCTCAAACATCAACTTGGACTCAAGGATGAACTGATTACATTTTGGTGGTCAAAGGTCAAGGTCACTGTGACCTCTCAAACGCCATTTTCCAGCTTGTTAACGTGATATCTCATGAATACCTTGACGGAATTTCATCAAATTTGCCTCAAACATCTACTTAGACTCAAGGATGAGCTGATTAGATTTTGGTGGTCAAAAGTCAAAGGTCAAGGTCACTGTGACCTCTCAAACGCCATTTTCCAGCTTGTTAACGCGATATCTCACGAATGCCTTGACGGAATTTCATCAAACTTGTCTCAAACATCGACTTGGACTCAAGGATGAACTGATTACATTTTGCTGGTCAAAGGCCAAGGTCACTGACCTCTCAAACGCCATTTTCCAGCTTGTTAACGCGATATCTCACGAATGCCTTGACAGAATTTAATAAAACTTGTCTCAAACATCGACTTGGACTCAAGGATGAACTGATTAGATTTTGGTGGTCAAAGTTCAAGGTCACTGTGACCTCTCACACACCCAATTTCCAAGCTCTGTAACGCAACATCACAGGAGCGCCTTGACGGAATCTCTTCCAATTTGCCTCAAATGGCGATTTGGACTCCAGAATGAACTAATGGCGGAGGCATAAGTCCGCGTTGCGGTCGTTCTAGTTTCTATAGACATCTTTTATGCTAGTGAGATTTTCGGATTCACTCGCCTCTGTGGCGGATAGACCAAAAAGTCATTTTCTCAGTGCTCAACCCTTTTCTATACAGCACTCACTTCCCCCTTATCTCTCTCTCCCCTCCCACCCTCCTCCAGAGCTCGGGGGTCTGCTGAAGCACTCACTCCCCCCTTATATCTCTCTCTCCCCTCCCACCCTCCTCCAGAGCTCGGGGGTCTGCTGAAGCACTCACTCCCCCCTTATATCTCTCTCTCCCCTCCCACCCTCCTCCAGAGCTCGGGGGTCTGCTGAAGCACTCACTCCCCCCTTATATCTCTCTCTCCCCTCCCACCCTCCTCCAGAGCTCGGGGGTCTGCTGAAGCACTCACTCCCCCCTTATATCTCTCTCTCCCCTCCCACCCTCCTCCAGAGCTCGGGGGTCTGCTGAAGTATGTGCGCCCGTTCCTGAACTCCATCTCCAAAGCCAAGGCGGCCCGGCTGGTCCGCTCCCTGCTGGACCTCTTCCTGGACATGGAGGCGGCCACTGGCCAGGAGGTGAACCTCTGTCTGGAGTGCATCGAGTGGGCCAAGGCTGAGAAGAGGACCTTCCTCAGACAGGCCTTAGAGGTGAGTCCAGGCTTGGGAAAGTAACTGATTACATGTAATCGGGAGGATACAAGAAAGTAACTGTAATCTCCATACAATTACAGAACAAAATATGTAATCAAGATTACATTTACATTTAGTGAAAATTGGGATTACTAGCAGGATTACAATTTAAAATACATTTATTCTATTTATTGTATATTGTGTATTTATCCAAGTTTCTGTGCACTGTAAATATTTACTCTTCTTATTGTCTACTTTGTTTGGTATCATATGGTGCAAAAAAATTAATTGATTGATTGAATTGATTGAAAATCTTTATTTCGAACATGTAAAAAAAACAAGTTTAAAAACAAAATAAAACAAGAACAAGATGAAAGAAAAAACATAACATAAATTAAGAATAATACAAAAAACTCAATGGGCAAATTCTCATAAGAAACACAACTTAAAGGATGGCTTTACCGGTTTTCAATCAGATTTGTATCCTTACTGTTGTAGAATGGAATTTCACCACTCCTCATCCTCATTATAATGATTCAAACAGCTTATATAAACCAAATGAATGGAAACCAAGAGTCCAGGAAGTGTCTTCTAAAAGTATATTTAAAGCCATACAGTCCTTTGGCAAACTGCATTGCCAAAGGACTGAATTCTCAATGTACCATCATAATTAATGTACAGAGTCCAAATATTCAGTGGCGATGTCACAATTTGACATAGGCTTTATACTCAGGGAAAGAGGAAAGGCAGAGAGGAGGGGGGAGAGCAATGTATGTGAGCTGCTGCAGTCTGACTGGGAGACTGTTATCAATTGTTATGGAACATGATCTCAAACTGATCTCATAGTGGGAATGTTCCTGGTTACTTTTGGCGAGACAAAAAATATTACAACTTAAAGTGCCATATTGACAGAGCTAGACTGTATATAAATACACAACGCACTGTGCGCAAATCTAGAAACAGCAGCTCTACATAAGAAAGTTCAGAGGGGCGGCGACCTCACAGAGGTTCTAACTCAACGGAGCTACTGCGCAGAATCTGGTTCACTGATCTGGCAGGATTTTGGCTTCACTCGACCCTGCTGGGCGGAGATAGCCACCATCCCTCCATATTTAATATAGCTCAATGCTCTCTCTGTGTCTGTCTCTCTCTCCCTCTCCCCAGGGTCGTCTCATCTCACTCTATTATGACACAAAGTGCTACCAGGAGGCACTACAACTTGGTGAGATACATGGGATTTATTTGATGTAATTGTCTCGTTTTACACCAATTAATTTGTTTTACCTTTCCTGTCGACTAGGGTTGGGAGATATCCAAAATGTTATATCGCGATATCGTGCCACCCAAATATTGCGATTAAAATATTATCGTCAGTGTGTGTGTGTGTGTTTTTACATGTGCATTACATTAGGATGAGCAGTATGAATACATAAAGGACTGAGAGGTTGATATGCTGTTCCCTTCCTTTCTTGACCTCTCCCTGCTTAGGGCAGACTGCAAAACTGTCAACAAATAAAGAAACCAAATATCACAACACAAGACAAAACGAGAACAATATTGCTAAGGAATGTGGCACAACAATTGCGTCATCTCGATTTTCTTGTTTTCATGATCTTGGAAAGTGAAAATCATATTTGAAAACAAAATGTGATTACCGTAAATTCCGGACTATAAGCCGCACCGGTGTATAAGCCGCACCTGCAAAGTTGACTATTTTTTTCTTATATAAGCCGCACCGGACTATAAGCCGCGGGTGTTTTAATGGTGTTTTTTTTTTTTTTTTTTTTTTTTTGTGTTTTAATGTTTAATTACCATATGTAAGGGTTCATGCACAGAGGGGATTGTCGGGAAAGAGATGGCTGTTTGAGGAAGCTCCCATTTATTAACATTTCAACAAAACAACATAACACAACACCACCTGTGTTGTTATTTACAGTGCACACAGTGTCATACAGTGTCATACAGTGTGGTGAAAAGAGGGAAAGAGAGGAAATTAAAACAGAAGTGGATTTATAGTTAGAAAGAGTGCTAAAAAAGAGAGATTTTTTTTTTTTTTTTTTTTTTTTTGAAAAAATCCATAGATAAGCCGCACCGTTATATAAGCCGCAGGGGCCAAAAAAGGCCAAAAAACGGGAAAAAAGGTGCGGCTTATAGTCCGGAATTTACGGTAAGTGCCCGGCCCTCTAGTTAGTTAGAGAATTTTAGCAAAATGCTTGGACCATCTGTGAAAAAATGTACTACCAATAGCTTTCTTCACCAATGTGTTCTTATAGGTGTCTAGAATCACCTCTCAATTAGTGCAAACCCAAATCCCCTGGAAAATCCTGGAGAGCCAATCAAAGTTAAGGTGCCCCGAGGGCTTGGGTGAAAAATATGATAAAAATTAAAAGTCTAAAATGAACTTGTGGGGTGTCTAACTAGGGGTTTTCAGGGGTGCTGAATCCATTCCAAACATTATTTTTGAGTAAAAATGTCTCCCTGACCATATGATATTGGTATATTGGTTATTGTTATGTAAAGCACAGTGTATAATCAATCAGGATTTTCCACGAGGATTTGGGTTTGCACTAATTGAGAGGTGATTCTAGACACCTATAAGAACACATTGGTGAAGAAAGCTATTGGTAGTAAATTTTTTCACAGATGGTCCAAGCATTTTGCTAAAATTCTCTAACTAAGTGGCGGGGGGCAACTTTCCTCCATTGGGAGCCAGTGTGAAACAAAGGTAGGGTAAACGTCATGTGGCTCTCTCACTCCCCCCCTCTCCTCCCCAGGGACCCAGCTGCTGCAGGAGCTGAAGAAGATGGACGACAAGGCCCTGCTGGTGGAGGTGCAGCTCCTGGAGAGCAAGACGTACCACGGCCTCAGCAACCTGCCCAAGGCCCGCGCCGCACTCACCTCCGCCAGGACCACCGCCAACGCCATCTACTGCCCGCCAAAACTACAGGCAGCACTGGACATGCAGTCAGGTGGGACTAGAAGGACACGCACTCGCCCAAACCACCGTTAACATATCTGCTGCACAACTGCAGGTACTAGATATGCAGCCATGAGAGTTTGGGAAATAGCCTAAGCTTACACACAAGACCAAACTGGTAGCTAACGTTAGCTGTGCAACACGATTCTCTTTGACCAATCAGTAGTCTGCAGTGTTTTTCACGTCACCTTTTGGTACCAGCTCGGCTCCCTGGAACCACGACGGTGCCCAGTGGAAAACCAAAAAATGCGAGGCGAGTAGACCCGATACCGGCGGTGGGAAGAATTAAAGTTTTCCGGCAATTGAAGTCCTCAAAATTCAAACCTTTACCTATTGCTTCCCATTTGAAGCAGCCAGCTTGTGAACGTGCCTCGTGCGTGTGCTTGTGCGTGTGCGCGCGTGTGTGTGCGTGTGTGTGTGTGTGCGCGCGTGCTTGTGCGTGCGTGCGTATGCGTGTGCGTGCACAGTGCCCCAAGTGGAACACAAGCAGAACAGCCTGTTGGCTGAAGAAAGTGGACATTTCTGTCTTCTGGTTTTGCCATTAACATGAGTGTGTGTGTGTGCGTGCGTGCGTGTGCGTGCGTGTTTGTGTGCGTTTGTGTGTGTGTTTGCGTGCGTGTTTGTGTGTGTGTTTGTGTGTGTGTGTGTGTGTGCGTGCGTGCGTGTTTGTGTGTGTGCGCGCGTGCGTGCGGGTGTGTTTCCAGGGATCATTCACGCGGCGGAGGAGAAGGACTGGAAGACGGCCTCCTCCTACTTCTACGAGGCGTTCGAGGGCTACGACTCCATCGACAGCCCCAGAGCCATCATAGCCCTCAAGTACATGCTGCTGTGTAAAATCATGCTGGGCTTGTAAGTAGTGCTCCACTCAAACACACATCATACAAGTATCCATACGCCATCCATTTGACACATTGATTGTTTCAGCTAGGGGTGCACCGATCACGTTTTTTGCCACCGATCACCGATTGCCGATCGCCTATGGGAAATATCTGCCCAACCGATCATCGACCGATCACCGATTACCGATCACCAATATATAAACTCCTCAAAAAAAGTTTTGAAACTTTATTTCGGTCGATTATTTCTCCCCTTTAATAATAGCAATTGGTATTTTATTTTATATCGTTGGAAAGCCTAGTGGTAGGTTTTTTTTTATAAAAAAAATAAATATATATATATACCGTAAATTCCGGACTATAAGACGCACCGGTCTATAAGCCGCGGGACCAAAATTGACTATTTTTTTCTTCTATAAGCCGCACCGGTCTATAAGCCGCGGGTGTTTTGATGTTTAATTACCATATGAAAGGGTTCGTGCACAGAGAGGAATGTCGGGAAAGCGATGGCTGTTTGGGGAAGCTCCCATTTATTAACATTTCAACAAAACAAAACAAAAGTCAGGTCACTAATCCCCAGACAAAATCACACAACAATAGGCTATATGTGCAGCAAACCTGTAACCAGAGAAGTCAAGTCACTAATCCTCGTCTTCCTCTTCTTCCTGCGTACTGAAACCACCAAAGTCCTCATCTTCAGTGTCGGAAACGAACAGGTTCAGGGTGGCTTCGTCAACCACTCTCCTCTCTCCTTCATTGTCACTCAAAACCAACGAACTCCTCTTCATCACTGTCGGCATCGAACAGCCTCTGAAGCCTCTGACGGCCCTCAGCGCCAGCTGTGGCGGCGTCATCCTCTTCATCCCGCAGCAGTCCAGCGTTTTGGAACCCGTTGGTGATTGTGGATGTTTTCACACTCCTATAATATTCCGTGCTGAGACAGTTCCTCCTGCTGCACCGTCCAACGCCTCACCATTGACTCATCGATGCCCAGGTTACGCGCGGCTGCTCTGTTTCCCTCTTTTAATGCGAGATTGACTGCTTTCAACTTGAAAGCTGCGTCGTGTGAATTTCTGCGTACCTTCCCCATGGTAAGTGAGAGTGTTGCTTCTACTGCTCGTTCTCATGCTGTCGAGAACGAGCAAAGCTTTTTTTTGGTGAAAGAATCCTCCAGGGCGCTTCTTGTTAACAGTCCGAGTGAGTGGCAGGTCGAACGTCAAAGGCACTTCATCCATATTTATGATCTGCTCCGGTTCGATGGAATATTCCTTGATCTTCCTTTGTGTGAATTCGCCGAAGTTTGTGATTTTCTCCTGGTAGTCGGGGGAGGGAGTTGATGGCCGAGTGGCCGTTTGCTTACCGTAATTACCATATGTAAGTGGTCACGCACAGAGGGGATTGTCGGGAAAGAGATGGCTGTTTGAGGAAGCTCCCATTTACCGTATTACCGTAACATTTCAACAAAACAACATAACACAACACCACCGTTGTTTATTTTTACAGTGCACACAGTGTCCGCGGTGTGGTGAAAAGAGGGCAAGAGAGGAAATTAAAACAGAAGTGGATTTATAGTTAGAAAGAGTGCTAAAAAAGAGAGATTTTATTTGTATTTTTTTTTTTTTTTTCTGAAAAAATCCATAGATAAGACGCACCGTTATATAAGCCGCAGGGGCCAAAAAACGGGAAAAAAGCCGCGGCTTATAGTCCGGAATTTACGATATATATATATATATATATATATATATATATATAAATAAAGAAATATCGGCAATCAGGCGAAATATCGGCAACAGCCGATCGCATATTTGAGGTCAAAATCGGCCGATACAGATTGCGTGCCGATCGATCTGTGCACCCCTAGTTTCAGCTCTGATCCTGCAGCCCTGCTTTGACAAATGCGTATTTAGCCGAATTAACATTGACTATGTTTCCACGGACTGCAATAATCTGACTATTGGCCATCATGTAAATAAGACCGCATTTAGATGAAGGTGTTTACATGAGCTGCTTATAGGATTCCATTCATATTCCTGTTTACATGCTACAGAGCACAGTCCCCTTAATGACTGAGGACACGGCCACATCATGTCCCTACGTGCTGCGTCTGACTTTCCCTCCTGGATTTCACCTGAAACTGTTTCTACCGTGTTAGGGACATCGTGTTAGGGACATGTTGTACCGTGTTAGGGACATCGTGTTAGGGACATCGTGTTAGGGACATGTTGTACCGTGTTAGGGACATCGTGTTAGGGACATGTTGTACCGTGTTAGGGACATCGTGTTAGGGACATGTTGTACCGTGTTAGGGACATGTTGTACCGTGTTAGGGACATGTTGTACCGTGTTAGGGACATGTTGTACCGTGTTAGGGACATGTTGTACCGTGTTAGGGACATCGTGTTAGGGACATGTTGTACCGTGTTAGGGACATCGTGTTAGGGACATCGTGTTAGGGACATGTTGTACCGTGTTAGGGACATGTTGTACCGTGTTAGGGACATCGTGTTAGGGACATGTTGTACCGTGTTAGGGACATCGTGTTAGGGACATCGTGTTAGGGACATGTTGTACCGTGTTAGGGACATGTTGTACCGTGTTAGGGACATGTACCGTGTTAGGGACATGTTGTACCGTGTTAGGGACATCGTGTTAGGGACATGTTGTACCGTGTTAGGGACATGTTGTACCGTGTTAGGGACATCGTGTTAGGGACATGTTGTACCGTGTTAGGGACATGTTGTACCGTGTTAGGGACATCGTGTTAGGGACATGTTGTACCGTGTTAGGGACATGTTGTACCGTGTTAGGGACATGTTGGGACGTCTTTTTACCGCTGGTGATAACCGGTTTTAAATGATGAACCGTGTTAAATTCCGTCACGGTAAAAGTTTTCATTATCATTCAAACGTATTACCGTGATTACAGCGCTTTGAAAAACCACAGTAAAATACTGTCCATGATCAACCAAATTTAGCAACAATCTCCCAGATGCAGACCTTGTTACCGCTGTCAGTCATCTTTTCTTCTGGAAACAAGTTGCGCAACACTCGCTGGAAGCTAGCGCATGCATCGTCAACCAATTGGACTGCCATATGTTGTAAAATGCTGTCTCATAGTGTGATGAAGGTGTTTACATGTCTACAACACACTTCCATAATGCTACTAAGATCCAAAATACTCCACGTCTTCATTCGACCATGACCTTATTCGGGTTAAAAGGTCATCAGAAAATGCTGTTTACATGGCAGTGTCTTATTTAGAGTATAGTCTTAATCGGGTTAATATCAGAATATTGCAGTCCATGGAAACGTACTAGTCATTGTCCTTCAGAAATCTTGTATCTGGAAAAAAAGGTTTTCAGAACTTGAGAAAATTGGTTCAGTCTAGACGGAAGCTTCTTCTTTTCAACTGCTGGGTCAGGACCCAAAATATGGGTCATGGGCTATTTGTCCTGCTGGGTCTGATGTATGTTTTTTCTCTATTTCAGGCTAGACGAGGTCCAGAATCTAATCAGTGGCAAGCTAGCGCTGCGGTACGCCGGCAGACAGGTATCTCTCCTTATTCCCTGATCACACTCAAAAACAAACCTGTGGCATGGAGGCCCTACCTGACAAGTCATCAGATCGCTGTTCTTTTCAGATGACACAACTGTCTGTCTTGTAATCAGGAGTCTTTGTGTCGTTGTGGTTTTCAAACTGTATGACTGAGCTGTGACAGAATCCCTGATGAAGCGCAGTCTCACAGCAGCTTTACTCTTTCTAAACACACCTGCACAACATATACATGCATAGTGATGGAGGGAGGGATGGATAGATAGATAAAAAATACAAGCCCGACCCGAGCCCGTTCTGTCTGAGCCCGTCCCGTTGGATGCATTTATGAACCTGACACTTTCTTAGTAAGTTGGCTGTTTATCTGCGGAAGGGAACTGGTGAGAATAGCGTGATCCTCCCATGTGCTACATCTTGCCGGTGAAGCTCCCCACGCTGTCAGTTGAAAAGAAGCGGCTGGCAACTGCGCATGTCTCGGAGGAAGCATGGTGCTAGTCTTCGGCTCTCCCCAGATCGGCAGAGGGTGAAGCATCGATCGGGGTTTTTGGCCAAGTACAATTGGGGAGAAAATGGGGGGAATCAGAAAAAAAAGTTGTCTGTTTACTATAACCCTGTTGTCTGTTCAGTCTTATCAATGCATAAGGCTTTGCTGAGTAGTATTGTCGTGTAATCTAAATTTAAGTTCCTGCCTTATCGCTCTTATATTTAAAGGATCATTATTCTGTTTTTTTTACACCCTGGACCTTATTTCCAGCTTTACACATGTTTAAGTCACCCTGACAAATTTGGTTTGATTAGCATCAGCAGAAACGATAAACAGTTTTGAACTGCGACCTGAAAACAGGGCATGTGAAATGCTTGTATTTATTTCTTGTAAATGGCTTGTTTTCCAACACACAGCGGCTCATATGCTTATTATATCATAGAGAGAACAAGAATAAGAGTGATCCAACGTACCTCCGTGCTGCTGGCAGCCTGCTCTGTTTGCTGTCCGTCACATAGACAGCAGCTCCCCACGGGACGGCACGGTGGCTCAGTGGTTAACACTGTTGCCTCACAGCAAGAAGGTCCCGGGTTCGAACCCCGGTCCATCCCTGGTCCTTTCTGTGTGGAGTTTACATGTTCTCCCCGTGTCCGTGTGGGTTTTCTCCGGGTGCTCCGGTTTCCTCCCACAATCAAAGACATGTATGTTAGGGTTAATACTCCTGTCAGTGCCCCTGACCAAGGCACTGGCAAAAGAACTGGAGTTGGTCCCCGGGCGCTGTACAGTGGCTGCCCACGGCTCCTAGTTCTAGGAAGGTTCCTAGTAGAGGATGGGTCAAATGCAGAGGATGAATTTCCCCACGGGGATAAATAAAGGATAACTTAACTTAACTTTAACTTAACGTATCCCCCACTGCTGCTTCTAATCCATATATGACGTTATTCCATACGGGCGGCAATTGAATTCAAATGAATCATCCATAATCTTGAAATCAGATAAATATCTGCTAGGCTAGGCTAGGCTTAGCTACACAACAAACTAGATGCAAGTCGACTATGACCTATCGTTCCTCTTATTAAACAATGACACAGCATTCCTCTGTTGTTTTTTTTACAGACAGGCTCACTGAAATGATCTGTTGTTTCTACTGTATCATTCCTTTTTTCTTTTGTTACAGACAGACTCACTGAAATGCGTGGCACAAGCCAGCAAGAACAGGTCACTTGCAGACTTTGAAAAGGTACGTGTCCAGAGTAATGACGTTGCTGTATATTGACCTGGTTTAGACTCGGGACAAGCTGTGGCTGAACATTATTTTTCAGCGGTGTCAAAAACAAATAAACTTCATGTTTCATAATGTGGATAAAGTGTTACAGTAGCTGGCCCTTTACCATCAGTCGCTCTTTTGAATGAAAGCGTGGTGTCTCCGCCCCCTCTCTCAAGGCACTAACAGAGTACAAGGCAGAGCTGAGGGACGACCCCATCATCAGCACCCACCTGACCACGCTGTATGACAACCTGCTGGAGCAGAACCTCATTAGGGTCATCGAACCTTTCTCCAGGGTCCAGGTCAATCCACCAGCATCCCTCCACAAACATTGTCATTTCTGGGGTCTCAGTTAGGGATGCACGATATATCAAACCGATCAATTATTTTGCGATAATGGGAAATGTATCTTTATCAGCTATTATCGGTATCCGCTATATATAGCCGATATACGTAGCTATAATAATATATATACAAAACGAGGAAAGGAAAACTCCTTTGGATACCTTTTAAGCATAAAATGCTATAGGAACCAGTCTACTATATGCCTTTTGTGTTTTATCTGCAGACTAAGCAGCCATGCTGTAGGCTTTCAGTTATATAAAAGTAACTAAAAACTAATAATAATTAATTTTTATATTGACTGATAGACGTCATTGTGTTTTATCTGCAGACTAAGCAGCCATACTGTAGGCTGTCAGTTACAGTATATAAAAGTAACTAAAAACTAATAATTTATTTTTATATTGACTGATAGACTTTACTACTAATAAACGATTTAATGCATGTGACTTTACTACTAATAAACTATTTAATACATGTGTGATTTGACAGATTATGTCAAAGCATTACGTTTGTATTCTGAGGCAAAATGCTCTATAAAAGCCATTTTGTTAAGTATAAGTTATTATGAACTTCTCTATAAAATACAACAATTGAACGGTTATCATATCGGCCATGAGAAGCCGGTAATTATCGGTCATCGGTATCGGCTGAAAAAGATGCGTATGGTGCATTCCTAGTCTCAGTGTATGGAAGCATACCAGACTTTGTCACTTGAGTGTTTCTAATCACGCTACATTCCTCCCTTCTCTCCTGACAGATAGCACACATTTCCACGCTCATCAAACTCTCCAAGGTCAGATTCTGCCCTTGTTTTCACTTTGCTTTTCACTTTGTAAGCTATAGATCACAGTGAAGGAAGTAGTCTGAACCTGTGATCTCAATATGTCTGAACCTGTGATCTCAATATGTCTGAACCTATGATCTCAATATGTCTGAACCTGTGATCTCAATATGTCTGAACCTATGATCTCAATATGTCTGAACCTATGATCTCAATATGTCTGAACCTGTGATCTCAATATGTCTGAACCTATGATCTCAATATGTCTGAACCTGTGATCTCAATATGTCTGAACCTATGATCTCAATATGTCTGAACCTGTGATCTCAATATGTCTGAACCTATGATCTCAATATGTCTGAACCTGTGATCTCAATATGTCTGAACCTATGATCTCAATATGTCTGCCTTGCAGGGAGATGTGGAGAGGAAACTATCGCAGATGATTCTGGACGAAAAGTTTCATGGTAGGTACCTCAAATACTTGTCAAACAAAACCTTGTGATTTGAGTTAAGCGTGGTGTACTCTCTTGAACATAATGAACCCTCTCTGGTAGGGTTGTGCGATGTCATTCAAATAGCCATGTCCCCCGTGCGTCAGGTCCATCAACGATGGTCAATGCCATCGTCCATCCTGCCAACCTTACTCTCTGGTGTTTAAATCAGTTAAGAACACATGAAGAAATAGCTGAATATTAGGGGTGGGGGAAAAAATCGATTCACCTAAGTATCGTGATTTTTAATGTCACGATATTTTGGATTGATCTTTTATTCCAGAATCGATAATCGCAAAATTTTTTTTTTTTTTTTTTTTTTGGGTGCTTGCAGTCAGGCCACTCACTGAACAGCAGGCCAGGCGCCGCCTACTGGTTTACTAGTGGTTTTATTACTTTATTAGTTAGTCTGAAGTAATAATTACACTTCAGGGTTAAAGTGGTGCATCTCATTGTAAAATTGGACTTCAAACGACCCAAATCTGGCTTCAAACGGCCAAAATTGGGCTTCAAACGGCCCAAATTTCACGCGCGTCGGCCCATATCGGCCTGGCCTGCTTGGTATCTAATGCCGGCCTGAATTATGATCCCAGTCCGCCCCTGTTTTTAACTATATCGCCCAGCCCTACTCATGATATATAATATACAGTCTCTAGTGTATGATTCAACTTTTCCCATGTTCTAATCTAGTGTAAAAAAGCAAACAAACTGAAAAAATAAAAGAAAAAAATAAACAAAAATCGCAATAAATCGTAATATCGAATCGCAATAATCGTAGAATCGCAATACTTAAGAATCGCAGATTCGCAATATAAATCGAATCGGCACCCAAGAATCGTGATAGTATCGAATCGGGAGATAAGTGAATCGCCACAGCCCTACTGAATATAAGCACTCCTTGTAGCCATACAAGTGTGTTTTGGAGTTGTCTCAGATAATGTTGGCATTTCAAATGAATCTCACACTAGGGCATTCACCGACTAGTCGACTAGTAAAACCAACCACTAGTCGACACTGTGCTTAGTAGTCGACTAGTGGTCATTCTTGGTTACCCCTCTTTCCACAGTGCAGTGTTAATAATGCAGTACAGCAGATATGCCACTTGCCACTGGGGGGGGGGGGGGGGGGGGCGCTGTGGGTACCTTGCGACCATTTGCGACCCTTCCAATCGACGAAGAAGAACGAGTGCAACAATAACAAACCTCACATCACTTTTCGTTTTTATTTTAGTAATACTCAATAGCATAAACCATTAGCCTACTTCATTTTAGTGCAGCCAGTTGTTTGTACGGTGTCAGGAAAGTCACTTTTGATGGATACTAGGAAGCATCCTACCGGACTGTATGTGGACAGCGGCCCAGGCTAGGTTGCTAACTAACGTTAATTTAGGAAAGCCTCTCCTCGCGCCCCAAAGCAGGACTACACAGCCAGCAGGATAGCAGCATGGCAGACCTTCAAGTGTAAGTGGAGTTTGTTTTAACCATGCTTTATTAAATGACTAGCTGTCATTACTTAAGTAACGTTACCCATTTCTTTGTGAATAATGCAACGTTTTTGTTAGCTGAGTTTCACACTTTTAATTTGAAGGCCGAAAAGGGAAATGGTGTGATAGTACATTGAATTGACACTGGTCTGTCAATTCTATCATTTCACACGTACCATTTCCTTTTTTCGTCTTCAAATTAAAAGTGGAAAAACAACGAAACATTAGCGTGTGAAGCCTCGCCCTATCTGGATTATAAAAGTATATAACGTTAGAGAAAACAGCCATCAGCCATGCCGTTTTATACTAATTTATTGCCAAATGCTTTGGAAATCAAGCTAGTTATGCCTGCATCTCAATAGCCCTGCTGCCTGGTTGTATTTGAGACCTTTTGACGTGAGTTGAGCATTTTTATTGCGGTGAGAAAAAAACTCAGACTAGTCGACTACCTTTAGGGACGACTAGTCGACTAGTAAAATGCACTAGTCGTGAATGCCCTACCTCACACTGCAGTTTGCTTGGAAGAAGACTGAGACTTTCATTTTCAGGCACTTCGATTATTTGGCGACACCTGAGTTTGGATGTTCTCATCTGCCCTAACAAAAGAGTAAAAGGTCCAGAATTAGAATAGATCATTGTAAATGCTTGGTGTGACTGCTCATACATGGCAGGCAACGCTTTTTCCTCCCAATATTTGATTTTTTGATTTTTCAGAACATGAAATAAAAAAAAAGCTCAGACACAGGAAAAGAAAAAGCATACATCTATTATAAACATTCCAACAGCACAACATGGTGCTACCAGCCGCATGGACCATGCTGGTCCATGCTGGTCGAGTCACTTTTAACCTCGTCAAAGTAAGCTAGGAACGGGTCCCAGATAGTTGAAAATCTCTTAAGTGAGTTGGTCCTCAGGAACCGGAGTCTCTCCATACGTATGGCTGAGACCATGTCCGTCAACCAGAACTGAAAAGAAGGTGGAGAGGGGGACTTGAATTCCTTCAGAATGAGTCTCTTGGCGACAGTCATCCCCTGTGTAAGAGATTGTTGCACAGCCGTTGGGAGGAGCAGAGAGGATTCCGAGCAGCTGAAGATGGCGAGTTCCGCCTCCGGCTGAAGGGTTATTTTATCTGCCTTATGGCCCATTTCCACCGCTGGTATCAGCGCGGCCCCGCCCAGCTCGTCTCGCTTTTTTGTCTCATTCCACCGATCAAAAACGTGGACAGCCCGGGTTGAGTCGGGGTTGAGTCGTGCTAGTTTTGGTCCCTGCTTTGTTGAGGTTCCAGCGCTCCGTGACGTGAAAACACTGCAGACGACTGATTGGTCAGGCAAGCAGAATCGTGTTTACTGTATTACTGTAAATGCTGGATACCAGTTTAGTGGGGCCTTCGGCTCTGGTGAAATAAAATCGATCTCCTTGCTCAGCTTTAACATGGCGGTGGTTTTCAATTGTTTTGAGAGAGAAAAAGTCCGCTCCTCGGGAAGCTCTTTGTAGTTGTGTGCTGCGTCGGCTCCGCTAGGCCGGAGGCGGGGGTTTAGTGAAGCCGCGGTCTTGCCTGGTGAGAGGTCGCCGGGGTAGAGGCTTCACTTCTCCCTGTAGCGCAACTCCCGTCCCCCGCGCAGCGCATGCATGTGAGTTTGAGTAACTACAAAGTGATATCCATTCTCCTGGCCGATTGTCACATTTGCCCATGTACACTGTAGGCCATTTAGAGGCACCAGTATTTCATAAACAGTTTAAAAGTTCTGTGTATGGATTTAATTTTAACGTTATACGTTATAGCCTACTTGGGCTATGGGCGGAGGACCGCTATGCGGTCGCTATGACGACCAGGTGTGGGCGGAGGCGAGTAAACTTGCTATGGAAACAGAATCTATATCAAGTAGAGACGAGTAAGACCAGGTCGAGTAGAGCTGTACTGTTATATGTGGTGGCAATGAGCCATTAGAGTACCAGTCAAATATCTTTTTGCCCAGAATCCAGATAGTGACGGGCAAAACCAAAAAGCATGGGACAGTGTGCCGTCTGACCCCCGACACCTATCACATAGTGGTGAGACACCTATCACATAGTGGTGAGACACCTATCACATAGTGGTGAGACACCTATCACATAGTGGTGAGACACCTATCACATAGTGGTGAGACACCTATCACATAGTGGTGAGACACCTATCACATAGTGGTGAGACACCTATCACATAGTGGTGAGACACCTATCACATAGTGGTGAGACACCTATCACATAGTGGTGAGACACCTATCACATAGTGGTGAGACACCTATCACATAGTGCTGAGACACCTATCACATAGTGGTGAGACACCTATCACATAGTGGTGAGACACCTATCACATAGTGGTGAGACACCTATCACATAGTGGTGAGACACCTATCACATAGTGCTGAGACACCTATCACATAGTGCTGAGACACCTATCACATAGTGCTGAGACACCTATCACATAGTGGTGAGACACCTATCACATAGTGGTGAGACACCTATCACATAGTGCTGAGACACCTATCACATAGTGGTGAGACACCTCTCACATAGTGGTGAGACAGAGGTATCACATAGTGGTGAGACAGAGGTATCACATAGTGGTGAGACAGAGGTATCACATAGTGGTGAGACAGAGGTATCACATAGTGGTGAGACAGAGGGGTCCTGCAATCACTTGACACTCATTCTACCTCTGACCCTCCTCCACAGGTATTTTGGACCAAGGCGAAGGTGTGCTGATCATCTTCGACGAGCCGCTGGTGGACAAGACGTACGAGGCAGCCCTGGAGACCATTCAGAACATGAGCAAAGTGGTTGACTCTCTCTACAACAAAGCCAAGAAGCTAACATAGGTCAGTCCAGACAGAAAGGATCTTGCTATGTTGTACACAATAACAATTGACAGTCATCGGCTATTTTTCAACTGATGGTGAGCCAATTTAATCAGGTTTTCCATGCCATGCCACTGGTTGGGAATGGCTGTCTTCGAGTTTATGTGGTGAAAACTCAGTGTTTCTTTAACTCATTGAGTGCCAATGACGACTATAGTCGTCAATTCAAATAGTAACGTTCAGTGCCAATGACGACTAAAGTCGTCAATTGCGTTTTTTGATGGTGGGACGTGGATCAAAGCCTGATCCATCTCCTGTGAAAGTATGGTGGATGTTGAATGTGTAAAAGCTATTTTACGGACCCATTAAGTGGCGACAGTGCTCTCCAGATTACAGAAAGGCGAGGAAAAAACAGAAGTCATGGGGAAACGGAAATCGCATCCGTATGCATCGATATGCATGAAGCATAACGTTAGCTGTGCCTGCAGCAGCCAATCTGCTGCCACAATTGAGCCCCATCGTGTCCGCTGCGATAGCCCATCCGCATGATTAGTTGTGGAGTTGTTATTATTCTCAACTGGAAGCATGGGAGCCGGTGACAAATACACGTGGAACGCTGTAAAAAAGCTGGATGTAGCGCACTTTTCAGTACAGAGCAAATGCAGCAGAGAGCCACCAGAGAGACACCCACTGAGGAGGGGTTTGCAGTTGAAGGGGGGGGGGGGGGCACGCAGGGCAGCATACAACACTGACCCAGACAGCAGGACAGGATTGGCAAACGCAAGCTAGAATATCTGATGCCCACCAGCAGTAAATCAAGACCAGCAAGAAGCTGCAACCAGCAGCGCACGCAGGGGCCAGCGCTGCTGGTTGCAGCTAAAAAATATTATTTTGCCAAACAAAATTCCTTTGTTTTCACTGTTTTATTGAAGGAAATTATTTTTGAGGTGTGACTACATCAGAAAATATTAGCTTCAGTCAGTCATGTGCTTGAAATGCTTCATTTCACAAAAGGCTGATTATCTCAGCTTCTAATTTGAAACGTCTCTTTTTGGTGAAATCAACCTATCTTCTCCGGCTCATAACTAAAGAACGGAAAATGATATCAATAAACTTTTTTTTGCTGATGATAGAAGAGAGTCTCATTGTTCTTTGGGCGTGTTCGGTGTTTACATAGTAATATCACACAATATTCTGTGGGCCTCGAGAAATCACTGAAAACGCTCTGAAACTCTGGCACTGGGAGCATCCGTTTTCCAAAAGTGTCTGGCACTCAATGAGTTAATATCGGAGCCCTTCTCAATGTATCTCTGTCTCCTCCCTGCAGAGAGAGCTGACCATCAGTCCCCCTGTCTGTCCAGAGTCACCTGGGCCTGGCAGAGAAGAGGGAAGGTGGTCCGTGCCGGGGAGAGAAGAGGGGAGGTGGTTCATACCAGGGAGAGAAGAGGGGAGGTGGTCCGTGCCGGCCGGGGATGACAGACTCTTTACAGCCCAGCCAGCAACCAGCCCAGCTCATCCGCTGAGAACGGCCCCACGCAGGAGCCTCAAACTGGGCTCCTCCTCCTCCTCCTCTCTGCTCTCCCTCCCTCCCTTTCATCCGCCCCCTTTCTTCATATCTGACTGGGGTTGATCTGACACAAAGTGCTCCTCCCTGTGGACAAATCCAGGCACTGCGCTCCCCTTCTCCCATCCCTGGTTTCTATGTAAAACTGGGCAGCCTGCCCTTTCCCCGACTTTTATTTTCTCGGTTTCTCTTTCCACTGGCCATCAGGGAATCTTGTAAAATAACAATAAAGAATACATATACAGTACTTATACATGTATGAGGAAAAAAAGCAACATGTTGTGTGTCTTCTCAGATTGTAACCGGGGGTGTAAAGGTGGACCGCCGGTTCCGTTCTTGTTCAATTTGCCAAACCTCTCTTCAGCCTTTCTCTGTGTCACTTTTTTTTCTTTGGTTTGCGGTTGTGGAGAACGGACTGGCCCCGCCCCCAGGCTCCCGCTGCTCCACCACAGCCCAGCACCTGTCCCCATCGTCTGCCCCCCCCCCCCCCCCCCCCCCCCCCCCCCAGCGGTCTCACTCACAAGGCATTCTGGGACGTGTGGAGCGGACAGGGACGCGCCTGATCTGTCCCCTCGGGGAGACCACGTGGGCATCGAGAAGAGGAGGACGTCCGTCACGGTGTGCGGTTAGTTACACTGCCACCACCTCCCCCCCCCCCCCTCCTGGTCTCCCACTTCCTGTTTGTATATAATGTTGCCAAGCGCCTCCGTTCATCCACGGCCCCGATGTATTCACACTACTGCCCCCCATTTTGTTTTATAAAGCTAAAGAACACAGTCGATCTCCCCGCCGAGAGAACCTGGTCGGTCACGCGGAGAGCTTTCGATGCTCTCCGTTTGTACGGGACGTGACCGGAGAGAACTCTTCACATTATGAGATACTTTTGTTGTATAAGAACGGTGGCGGGTGTAGGTTTCCGGGGATTTAATTTTTGCAAGGACTCCAGGGTTTATTTACCATATGACATAGAGAAAGACAAATGCTAATAAAAATAAATAAACCTGCAGGTGTGTGATTTTAAGGGTGATCTTAATGTTTCCCCCCCCCCCTTATTGCTTGCACCTATCTTTCTGTCTGCACCTTTTCTGTGTTGATTAAGTACTATAACGAGCCAATTTGCAACGTTGCTTCCTCCTTCAGCATGCGCACCAAGAGATTAGAACAAAACAAACATTGAAAAAATATATATTTATGTTTTTCTCAAGAGTGAAATGTTCTATGGTGTCTCCTGTTTCTAAGTATAGTTGAATCGTTTGGTTTGACCAAGTAAAACTTTATGAGCATTTTATGAAATGTCGGGGAAAAATAAAATGCGGATGAAATCTCTTGTGCATGCTGCTGAAGCAGGAAGTGACGTTGACTTTGGCTTTCTATAAAGGCTGGGCTGGATAGTAATGGAATAGGATTGGTACCAATTAGTGCAGGGGTGGGCAATTATTTTTCATGGGGGGCCACATGAGAAACCCAGATTGTTGCCGGCGGCCGAACAAATATTGTCATGCCGTAACCCATGGATAGGTAACTTTGATGATAGAGAGGGCCACAAAAAATGTCCTCGCTACCAGGTTTTGCTGAGGGCCGAACGGCGCCAGCGTGAAAAATTTGGTGCATTTGAAGCCACGTTTAGAGGAATAACTAATTTTAAATTAACAGTTGTGATGTCATTATTCAGTCTTAAAGGTCCCAATTCGTGCAGCTGTAACCTCTTAAAAACGTGTGTCTCTGGTCCATAAAACATGATTCTGGATTAATCTGTCGAAAATATAGCAACCCCGTTTGTTGTGACGGAGTTCTCACTTCCTCATCTCGTCGCTTCCCAAGAATGGCCTGTTTCTATAATATATTCAGAACTAACAGTTCCCATTGGCCGCTGAGGGAGAGCCCGCCCCAGGCTCCCAGCGGCCAATCAGATTAGCGTCTGTGGACCAGCACGCTAGGTTGCGAGTTATCGTTAACTTAACGGTACTACACTAAAGAGGACATCTCAAAATGCCTAGACTTACCGAATGCACCTCTGCAGTTGCTGGATCACGTACAGTTGGCGTCGCTCCAGCTAGAAGTGTTAATTTTGTGGCTATAGACTAAATGGTGCAGGTAGCTTGTGTGAGAGAGACCCGCGCAGTATGCAGGAGGAAGCTAGTGACGTCCCAATTCCCCCAGATTCCCCTCTGGGCAAACGAAGCGTTTGGGGGTGTGGCTTGGAGGAGACTGCAGGGGGACGCTGGATAGGGACAAATCCAACTGTGGCAGTTCTGAGCGTGTGACCACTCATTACAGGGAGGGCTGACAGCAGTATATATGCATTTACAAGTAAAAACAGCTTTTGCACGGAAAGGGACCTTTAACCACCAATATTTCATCCTTTTCTCACTCACTCCTATGTCACCACCTGCTCTCAGGGCTTGAAATTAACCTTTTTGACCACCTGCCAATATGGCTGCTAGATTTTAAAGTTACCAGCCAATTAGAATTTCCACTAGCCAAAATGTTTTTCTTGAAATAAATCAGAATATGAGTGGGTTAATTTAAGCATAAGTATCAGTAAGTGGCCCGGGATGATCAAAGCCTGTGTTGAGGGTCACACGAACAAAAATGCAGTCTTGAAGCTAAATAAATTCAAAACCAATGAGTTAATAATTTAAATTTCTAATTCAATGTAGCCTTTTAGTCATAAAGATTATTGAAAGATATTCCATATTCCAG
This sequence comes from Poromitra crassiceps, assembly GCF_964638095.1. Lineage (NCBI taxonomy): Eukaryota > Metazoa > Chordata > Actinopteri > Beryciformes > Melamphaidae > Poromitra > Poromitra crassiceps. The sequence continues at coordinate 41,946,793 of NC_139644.1, read as the reverse complement.
ACTGAAATGCTATAACAGAAGTGGAGTATTGGCCAGAATTACATGAACATTTGGACATTTATTCAGCGGGTATCTTGCATGTTGCGTTCAGGTGCACTGTGATTTTTTTTTTTTTTTTTTTTTTTTTTGCAATTCCATCGCGGGCCACACAGGTGGCGCCCGCGGGCCGTAGTTTGCCCATGTATGAATTAGTGGGTAGTAATGGCAGAATATGTGCTCACTAGCTGAGGTTTGATTATGTCAGTGAAATGTTGAGGCTTAAATGCCATCTGTTGGCTATTTGAAATACATTTAGTGAGTTTATAATTTGTCCGATATAGCCTACCTACTAGTTCTGATACTCATTGGAGCATGCAGTCGCTGTGTGATTGTGTGTGTCACCTGCTGGCTGCTGTGGGTAGTGCTATGACTAATTGGCCGTTTTTGGCCATACTGACCTAATTCAAAAATCCGGTCACCGTTTGCTTGGGACCTCTGCCTGTATCCCAGCCAAATATGGTTTGCACTTTTATGTGTTAGATTATGTGTTAGATGTGGACCCACACACAACAAGAGTTAGTGGGCACTTGAAACAGTTCATCCCAACTAACACGTTAAAAAGTCACACAAAATAAACTAACCGATTGAGGCAGTGGTAGACCAGCAACTGCCATGTTCCGTTAGTTAAAATTAGTTTTTCTCAATAGAATCTGGTGGCTTTGAACGGAGTGATATAACGGTTGTTTCTGTTGAAACAAAAGTGGTACAATACTGTACAAGCAGAATATACAATGTATCAAATTAAAATGATCATCATTCAAGGTCAGTCATTGTTCTGTAAAATAATCATAGGCTGTCTGGTCAATCAGTGCAGGCAGCAGAGGGAGACAGTGAGACCGTGACTGGGAGCTAACTGGTGGTTTAGCTGCAAGCTATTCACATAACATGCTGCGGTGCATTGGATGTAATCCACTGTGTCATTAAGGCGTGATTTCTAACCCCACATAGGATAAGCAATAACCACGCCCTGTGGCGCCGGGATTGGCCAGGAGCATTGATGCTTGGGACTAAAGCACCTGGGGTTTTTCATCTTTTAAAATAAAGATGTTTAAAAAACTATTGCTTGTTACATTTTCAGTGCTGTACCTTTTCTCTGGGTAAGAATTGGGCTTGAAATTAACGATACATTATATTATATCATATGAGCTATGAACGTGAACACAACACCGTTTATATTATTGCATGTTTTTGTAGATTGTGTACATTGTGTAGATTACAATTATTATGCTTATTATTATTATTACTATGCTAAGGAAGGTAGGTGACCATAATTCATTTCAATGTCCGCTCTCAATATCGCTGTCTGTTCTCAAGTAGTTCTCAAGAGCTATTCAGTTGGTTCATGAAATCGCTGGGCTGCGTGCCTCCAGTGTTGCTCCTGGCCAATCCCGGCGCCACAGGGCGTGGTTATTGCTTATCCTATGTGGGGTTAGAAATCACGCGTCATTAAGAGGTGTTTTCCCCTCCTCCTCGAGTGAATACTGACATCTGGTGGGTCAAATTGTAAACTGCATTTGGAATGAATGCAACTTTTGAACCTTTCAAGCTGAAGCAATCAATCACGCCTGCTTCCACCCACACATTGCCTGTGGCAAGTGTACTTTTCAGTCCATCTTGATATTCAGGTCAATTGCTCTAAGCTCATTTCGTCATGCCTGTTTCAGATTAGAGCCGACTGTCCAAATCCCTATAATATTCCAAGACTGGCATTATTCAAGATTCAGTACTTTATTGCCATAGCAACAGAGTTGATTGGAATTTGTCTCAATGAGCTCACTTTAACACAAACACTCTCACTTATAGAACATAATGCAAAAAGAGAAAGTATATATAGTACCGTAAATTCCGGACTATAAGACGCACCGGTCTATAAGCCGCGGGACCAAAATTGACTATTTTTTTCTTCTATAAGCCGCACCGGTCTATAAGCCGCGGGTGTTTTGATGTTTAATTACCATATGAAAGGGTTCGTGCACAGAGAGGAATGTCGGGAAAGAGATGGCTGTTTGGGGAAGCTCCCATTTATTAACATTTCAACAAAACAAAACAAAAGTCAGGTCACTAATCCCCAGACAAAATCACACAACAATAGGCTATATGTGCAGCAAACCTGTAACCAGAGAAGTCAAGTCACTAATCCTCGTCTTCCTCTTCTTCCTGCGTACTGAAACCACCAAAGTCCTCATCTTCAGTGTCGGAAACGAACAGGTTCAGGGTGGCTTCGTCAACCACTCTCCTCTCTCCTTCATTGTCACTCAAAACCAACGAACTCCTCTTCGTCACTGTCGGCATCGAACAGCCTCTGAAGCCTCTGACGGCCCTCAGCGCCAGCTGTGGCGGCGTCATCCTCTTCATCCCGCAGCAGTCCAGCGTTTTGGAACCCGTTGGTGATTGTGGATGTTTTCACACTCCTATAATATTCCAGAGACAGTTCCTCCTGCTGCACCGTCCAACGCCTCACCATTGACTCATCGATGCCCAGGTTACGCGCGGCTGCTCTGTTTCCCTCTTTTAATGCGAGATTGACTGCTTTCAACTTGAAAGCTGCGTCGTGTGAATTTCTGCGTACCTTCCCCATGGTAAGTGAGAGTGTTGCTTCTACTGCTCGTCTTGTTGTGAATATTCCTTGATCTTCCTTTGTGTGAATTCGCCGAAGTTTGTGATTTTCTCCTGGTAGTCGGGGGAGGGAGTTGATGGCCGAGTGGCCGTTTGCTTACCGTAATTACCATATGTAAGTGGTCACGCACAGAGGGGATTGTCGGGAAAGAGATGGCTGTTTGAGGAAGCTCCCATTTACCGTATTACCGTAACATTTCAACAAAACAACATAACACAACACCACCGTTGTTTATTTTTACAGTGCACACAGTGTCCGCGGTGTGGTGAAAAGAGGGCAAGAGAGGAAATTAAAACAGAAGTGGATTTATAGTTAGAAAGAGTGCTAAAAAAGAGAGATTTTATTTGTATTTTTTTTTTTTTTTCTGAAAAAATCCATAGATAAGACGCACCGTTATATAAGCCGCAGGGGCCAAAAAACGGGGAAAAAGCCGCGGCTTATAGTCCGGAATTTACGGAGATAACATCTAAGCCCATGAAATCCTGTCTATATGATATATATAAGAATACCAGTCTGTGTGAATGTGTGAGCAGAAATGTGTTCGGCCACAGCTATGTCATTTTACCTGCGATCGGGCTGAATCTTTCAGGAAGTGTAAAGAGCACCCCTGCGGAGACCTAACGGATGAATTGTCCTAATTACCTTATGATTGCCCTATAATAATTACCTAATGATTATGTCACATGAGCAATGATGGCATCATCATTGAGTGCTCGAGTGACATCACTGGTGACATCACCAATTCTATACATAAGTGGTATCAGTGATTTATGATGAATTTGAGTGTGTCCCCGGAGGCTTTGGAGACCACTTTGTTGCAGACCAGCGGGGTCTAACTCCCACGGGTCCACTAGTAATCATCATAAAAGCGTAAAACAAATGGAATAGAATAAACTCATAAGAACAACTACCGTAGCCTACCTGTAGGGGAATTAGCAGCAGCAACATCAAACGACCCACTATAGATAAAGTCAATCAAAAGAAGAGAAAAGCCTTATTGCAGTTATTGAAACCTGGTGAGCGGCGAGCGGCCTGCACTGCTAAGTTTAGAAAGGAGGCGGACAGCTTCAGGATGTGCTATTCTGGAATCTGGATGTTCTGGTCTTCACACTTCTCAGGCTTTTTGAGGAGGCTGCTAGCTGGTGAGAGGGGTCCTTTAAAAACACTTCTCAGGCTTTTTGAGAAGGCTGTTAGCTGGTGAGAGGGGTCCTTTAAAAACACTTATCAGGCTTTTTGAGGAGGCTGCTAGCTGGTGAGAGGGGTCCTTTAAAAACACTTCTCAGGCTTTTTGAGAAGGCTGCTAGCTGGTGAGAGGGGTCCTTTAAAAACACTTCTCAGGCTTTTTGAGAAGGCTGTTAGCTGGTGAGAGGGGTCCTTTAAAAACACTTCTCAGGCTTTTTGAGAAGGCTGCTAGCTGGTGAGAGGGGTCCTTTAAAAACACTTCTCAGGCTTTTTGAGAAGGCTGTTAGCTGGTGAGAGGGGTCCTTTAAAAACACTTCTCAGGCTTTTTGAGAAGGCTGTTAGCTGGTGAGAGGGGTCCTTTAAAAACACTTCTCAGGCTTTTTGAGAAGGCTGTTAGCTGGTGAGAGGGGTCCTTTAAAAACACTTCTCAGGCTTTTTGAGGAGGCTGTTAGCTGGTGAGAGGGGTCCTTTAAAAACACTTCTCAGGCTTTTTGAGAAGGCTGTTAGCTGGTGAGAGGGGTCCTTTAAAAACACTTCTCAGGCTTTTTGAGGAGGCTGTTAGCTGGTGAGAGGGGTCCTTTAAAAACACTTCTCAGGCTTTTTGAGGAGGCTGTTAGCTGGTGAGAGGGGTCCTTTAAAAACACTTCTCAGGCTTTTTGAGAAGGCTGTTAGCTGGTGAGAGGGGTCCTTTAAAAACACTTCTCAGGCTTTTTGAGGAGGCTGTTAGCTGGTGAGAGGGGTCCTTTAAAAACACTTCTCAGGCTTTTTGAGGAGGCTGTTAGCTGGTGAGAGGGGTCCTTTAAAAACACTTCTCAGGCTTTTTGAGAAGGCTGTTAGCTGGTGAGAGGGGTCCTTTAAAAACACTTCTCAGGCTTTTTGAGGAGGCTGTTAGCTGGTGAGAGGGGTCCTTTAAAAACACTTCTCAGGCTTTTTGAGGAGGCTGTTAGCTGGTGAGAGGGGTCCTTTAAAAACACTTCTCAGGCTTTTTGAGAAGGCTGTTAGCTGGTGAGAGGGGTCCTTTAAAAACACTTCTCAGGCTTTTTGAGGAGGCTGTTAGCTGGTGAGAGGGGTCCTTTAAAAGGGTCATGAAACATTTGATCATGTGACTAGTTCATTTGCATTTCACCTCAGACAAGACAGGAAGACACTGCATTCAAGTCTGAAATTCACCTAGATCTGCTCGAAAGATGAACAAACAGTTCAGCTTTTCACCAACTAGGGCGCTGCTAGATGATGTCACTATAGGTTGACTGTACTGTAGCCTACAGTACATCACAGTTACAGTACAGTAGGCTATGTAGTGGAGTAGCCTACATGCTTAAGTGTTGGTATAGGATTTTCAATTGGAACAGGCTCACAGCATGCTGTTGTGTCTCTGACTTGCATTGGGGTTGTTTTGATGAATCAAAATGGACAAAATGCTTACTACAGTGAGTCACCCTATAGTGAGACCATCAGCACCCTAGTTGGTGAAAAGGTGAAATCTTTTTCATCACTAGAAAATCTAGGTAGCCTACATAATGCTACATTTCAGACTTGAAAGCAGTGCACCATTTCAAAGTGGAGACGATTGTCATTCCCAGGAATTTGTAGCCGTCCACTTGTTGAACTGTTGATGATGATGATGACCAAGGGTAGGTGGTCCCATAGCTCCTGTGAAAGCCCACTGCCAAGTCCTTGGTTTTAGAAAGATTTAAGTCCAGGTTGTTTGCATTTCACATTCCACCAGAGATGAGTCAATTAGGCTGATTATGATATATGATATGACTTCTGTTCTGTGTGTCACTGTGTATCAGGATAGTGACTGGTCATTTGACCCCAGTATATTAGGCCTATATAATATTCCAATTTGCTAGATAGTTTTGTTTCTATCATCAATCGTATTATAGGCTTACTACATGTCTTTTTCCTAAGGCGAAGTCTCTATCACATGTAAAACATCGAAAATACTTTCTAAATAAGTCTTAATTAACTGTAAACAAGTCGCAACGTGGGTCGAGGCTGTGTATCTGCATGTGAATGGGAGGCAGCACCAAAAGCTAATGCGTAAACACTCCTTATCACAACCCCATTATGCACGACTTTCCCCTCTGCGCTTCATCTAAATCTTCAGCTGCGCTGCATCATGTTGACGTGTGGGCCCGCAAAAACGTCGAAATATCTCTGGGTATAAAGTTAGAGACTTTACAGGCTGGCCGACTGTTTACGCGCTTTGGTGCAGGCCAGAGGAGAGGTTTAACTGGAGGTTTCTGTGGGGAGCAGAGGGGAGCCAGACAGGCGACAGTCGGGCCCGTCTTGGCCCCGGGGCAGAGGCAGGGAGCGGGGGAGACGAGCCAATGAGAGAGCGCCATCCACTCCCTCTGCGCTGCCCTGTAATTAGGAGCTGTAGTTGGGTTGGGCGCCGCCTCGGTGGACAGCCTGGCTGCTGCGTCAAGGGACTTTGGCTGCGCCTGCTCATCTGCTACACTTGGAGGATTCCTTCCTGCGCGCTGGGAACAGGCGAGCCACATTCCCCCCATAGCTGACTTTTCCACAAAAACCTCTCAATATAAAGTCGAACATGAACGGGAGCCCGGTGTTCGAGGAGAAGAAGCCCTCCCTGTGCGCGGCTGGGAGCTCCATCGCCGCCGCCAAGGACTCCCCGACTCTCCCGGAGTCCTCGTCCACCGACATGGGCTTCTACAGCGGGCAGACGGCGCACCACGGCCCGCAGGATTTCTACCAGGCGCAGCAGCCGTATGCCACGCAAGCCATGAACCCGTACACCTACCACCACTACAACCTGAACGGGCTGGGGGCAGGAGGCACCTACCCAATCCCCAAGACAGAGTACCCATACCCGCATGCGGCGTACAGGCAGCACGGGGGATTCAGGGAGGTCCAGGCAACGCTGCAGGACGCCGGTAAGCTTTCCAAACTTTTTCATAATCAAGGACCCCTAATTTACTCCCCATTAGGGCCACACATTTGAGGAGATTGTCTCTCTTGGAGCCAAATCTGAGAATATTATCTTTGTTGTTAAACATGAACTTTGTCCACATTTCCTGAATTGAGAGATCAGTGACATGATCAACATAGTCATTAGCACATTCTACATTCTATCATTCTATAATATTATTTTATCATAATGAAGTTTAACAATTCATCTAGGCTATTTGCTGTGGACGTCATGGAATACCCTTAAGGACTCCTGGTGGTCGCCGAGCCACACGTTGAGAACCACTGCACTAAATTCATGCATCTGATATCATTTTTTCAACCAAAAAAATTCTGTAGCAAAATTGAATCGATCTAATGACTGCAGTGCCAATCCTGATGTGTTGTTTTGGTAGGCTACACATATTCCCCGCCTGATCTTTGCTCTTCATATAATGAGAAAATTATAGCCTACGAATCAGAGAGTATAGTTGCCATTGTCCCCGACGAGTTTTACGCACGGGAAAATGTAGCTAGTCGTTTTCCTTTTGTGCCAGTGGTCAAAGTTTTCCACTGTTCGGCCTAAACTGTGCCACGATGCGCTTTAAAGGAGTTTACTCTCTGCAAATCTCACTTTACATTGATTTGATAATGATATGGCATTAGCTGAGGTTTATCTAGATTCTAGAATACCTTATAAGCTTTATCACCATAATCACTGAAGGAGTTCCAGTAAGCTGGTCACCATATAGTTCCCTGACTCTATAAGAGATAACAACTAAAAGGCAAAGCTCTGAGAATGGTTTTTCACTTTAACAAAAAAGACAGAAGATGTTGGTGTGACTGATGAGCTCATTCATACAGATGAGTTCTAAGCCTGGAAAGACAGGACAGTTTGGGAAGAAAGTGCATTAATTCAATGTAGGTAAATTAGACCACATTTAGGGTAAACACGTGACTTATAAGCCTATCTGCCTGTTGCTCATCATAGTCATTTATAAGTCCATTCTCAGTTAATTATTGATAAGGAAACCGAGGGCATGACTATAGGACTGGAGCTATCAGCTGTAGTTAGTGACCTTTCAACTTAACCTCCAAGGGACTGAGTTATTATGTTGCTGGTGTGGTTGAGCACACACACAGGCTAGGCTAGGCTCATGCTACACACACACACACACACACACACACACACACACACACACACACACACACACACACACACACACACACACACACACACACACACACACACAGGCTAGGCTAGGCTCATGCCACACACACACACACACACACACACACACACACACAGGCTAGGCTAGGCTCATGCTGTCTGCATAGTTTGATGTAGCCTAGCTATGATGCATTTCAGAAGGATGCTAAAGGAATATTACAGTGGTACCATGTCATGATAAAACTCACTGCTGAGTAGCCTATATACCACTAACACCCCCCCCCCCCGCCACACACACACACACACACACACACACACACACACACACACACACACACACACACACACACACACACACACACACACACACACCCACACCTTGGCAGATTAAAACATCATAAAGTACCATAACATCACTATAGCAACATAAACACGAATAGACTCTAGGACTAGCGTATAGGAACATTATATTGACACCGTAGATCATAGGAGATTTAAAAACAAATGAATAGGCTATTATAGGAATATTTTTTAGACAATTTATTTATTTATTTATTTATTTATTTGTACCTTCAGAGTTATGAAGGGAAGGTGTCTGTGAACAACAGGTAGACAAACAGACTTGACAGACTGGTGCACCGCTTTCTGACATTCCAGTTGGGAGTTGACTCGTGGAAACGGCCCCGGGGGACTTTGGCCCCCGGCCACGCGCCCGCGCCCGCGTCAGGTGTCACGGCATGTCAGGCACTCTCGCGCACGCGCCCGCGTACAGTCTCCCGACGACAGCTGCTTATCACGCGATGCTGCTGCTGACACGCCCCGCATGCCTGCAACCGACAAATAAACAAAATATGCAATATCAAGGCTAAAAAAGTAAATAATAATACTGAAATAAAAGAACATAGGCTATAGGCTATAGACTATACAAATAAACACATGGTTATCAGCCTAAATAAATAAGGCTTTAGCTGAATAAATAAAAAGTCAGACAGATATGCTACATAGGCTACGTTGATGAATTGATATCATAAATCAATGTATAGGCTATAGGCTAAGCAAATAAAAATGCAATAAATCAATCAATCAATCAATCAACCAATCAATCAATCAATCAATCAATATATGGCCATAGTCCAGATAGATCCTGAGATGTCTTTCATAATCTAATCTAATCTAATCTAATCTAATCTAATCTAATCTAATTAATATAGGTTAATACAATACAATATAATATAACATAATATAAGCAAGCTATTTGAAAACAGTAAAAACAACAGCAATTTGAGCAGCACAGATATTTTAAAATACAAGTAGACCTATTCCTTAAACAATACATACGAGTGTATTAATAGATTTAAATATAATCACTGTCAAATTGTGGTATTGTACTGGTACCATGGTACTGTACCATGCATGCAAGATGTAGCCTATGAAATGTGCAGTTTTTGTAATATTGACACTATTCACCTTCATACATAGGCCTATATATCATTCAAAGACAAGACTTTAATTATGTGTTCTATACATGTCAATAAATAATAATAGCGGTATGCTAAAATGAATGTGTATAGGCTTTGTGTAGAGAAGAAACCAATGTGCTATAAGAAAAACAGGGGAGATATATACAAGCAGGCCTCCAGGCTACATGAAAAGCAGCTATAAATCTCCCTCTCTCTCTCTACACGTCTGTGGGAGACACCAAAATTATAAGTTCAGAGTGCTGCCCGGAATTTCTTTGAAACTCTGGGGTTGTAGCAGCCACATCTATTTTGGTGCTGCAACATCTCTGCATAAAGTGCATGCATGGACCTACCAAGCTGCTATTCAGCACTTTTACAATAAGAGTTAAGGGTACATTAATTAACGGTTAATACTTAATAATGCATGCATAAAAGGCATTACCCTTAGTGAATGTTTATTACCATAACCATAACCATTAACCCTAACATAACCATAAGCATTACTCTAACCCTATCTCACAGTAGCCAGCCGTAGATAGATATCTACGTCTGGTGAACAACTCTTGAAAAGTGGTTAAGGACCGCCTCCCAAGACGAAAACAAAATTTGTGACAGGCATACGAATTGACCAACCACGGACCTCCTTATTTGCGTGACGCAACTTGTGGGTGGTACATTTTGAATGATGCACCAATGCACGGCACGCAGAGAGCCGGACTTCCGCCATGATACTATTGGAGCCAGGGGATTTCCCCTGACAAAACCCGTAAATGCTGACGTGTGATTCAGGCGTTATTATGGATCCCACTGCACTTGGGGGAAGAACACACCTGACGCAGCATTCAAGCGCCAGGATTGGCCAGGCAGGCGCCCATGCAGACTGTTCTGAGTAGCGCACTAGATATTTTCATCTTGCCTCAAACTGACAGCCTATTTGAGGCAAGGTGGCGGTGGATGTGTGATAATAACAGTTACCTGTTATTTTCATTACGCTAGCCTGTTCCGCGTTATTGTCCAAGAGTCTAAACCATTATGTTTATCCTCAGACAATTTGACTTGAGTGCAAGACAAATCCCTCAAGCCCCGTGAGAACAATGGGAAGAGGTAACCAGCGTTATCAAGGTTTTAACGTTAAATCCACGTTACTGTCCTGTGTTCTGGCCATGTATATTTCCCTTTCCCCATTTCACGTTAGCTTCTGAATAGCAGGCATTATCTCCTCAAGTTTGCCTATGGAGCTGCAGATGTCTGCAATGGAATAACGTTACTATGAATACTGAATAGACTAATACTGACGTGTAATGTAGAAGGGGTTAGATCCGAACCTTTGGATATTGTATGCGGGGTGCCGCAAGGATCTATTTTGGGCCCTCTTTTGTTCCTTTTGTAATTAATGATATGCCAGTGGCTGTGCAATGCAAGCTTTTGTTGTATGCTGATGATTCTGCATTGTTGGTCCCTGGAAATGACGTCAGTGAAATAGAGAGCATGCTGAGCAATGAACTGGAAAGTGCCAGAGAGTTAGCCTGGGTAAACCCTAGCCTGGGTAAACCCAGCCTCCACATGACCTCTATGTGCTATCACTCACAAAAAGGCATGGTGTACCTTGGTTATGTGGGGGAGATATGGCAAATAAGCGAAATCCCCGAAAAAATCCCAGACAGGTGTCTCATATTTAGGAGTAGAGCTGTCCTCGAATATTTGGCTATTCGAATATTCGCTCATAATGCTGATATTTGAATTTAAAAATTAATATTTGATTATTATTACAAAATGCTTTTCTTTTCTTTTTTTCTTTTTGTTTTAGATTCCCCCCCCCTGCTCTCCCCAAAATTTCAATAAACCTTTATGGCATGTTATTACAATACAACAATACTGGTGTTGACAGTGGACAGTAATAGAAGATGCCAAATCATTCAAAACAATAAGAATTTTGCTTTTAGGAGCATTGTGCCAGCGTGCAGCGCTGTTCCAAAAGGTGTCAACGTGTGTCGTTGCCTGGGAAACGCACATCCCATAATACAACTGTTTGCATTGCATCCCCATAATAGTATGATGATACTTGGGATGCCATTGCCAACATAGATGTGAACAGGTTAGCTAAAAGTTTAGCGTCGCCAGCGACGCCCCCCACTGTTGCGGTGGGGGTACGTTTCAAAATCCCTCCAGAACTAATTTTCTCACAGTGTTTCCCCTACCATTCTACAGGCTTGGCGGGCCCCCGCCAGGCCAGAATTTTTTATTTTTTATTTTTTGGGGGGTAATCAAATCAGATATTCGAATATTCGGGGAAAACCCCAATAGAATATTCAAATTAAAAAAAATCGATTAGAAGACAACCCTATTTAGGAGTAATACTGGAACAGACACTCTCCTGTGAACCAATTGCTGCTAAAATGTAATCTAAGTGTGCCGGTAAAATGAAGTTTCTGTATCGTAAGACAAGGTCTTTCAAGTTCTCTGTTAAGAAACTTTTGGTTTCATCCGTAATTCAGCGTAATTTTCGTTATGCGTGTTCTGCCTGGTATAATGGCTTGACAGAAAACATCAGGAATAAACTGCAGGTGTTGCAAAATAACATCATTTGTTACTTATTATTATACTTATTACTTATTATTACTCATGTATAGTACCATGAGTTAACGCTGTAGCTTGGAGCTCCTTTTGTTACAAAGGGACAATCTAAAGGGTTTTATAGAGGCTGCAGCTCGCATACACAGCTCAGACGCTGCGCGGCCTCTCCCGCAGCTCAGCTGCTGTGTGGTCTCGCCTGCTCTATTGGCGTGCAAGTGTGTGTGTGTGTGTTTGTGTCCTATGACATCATCAGTGATGTCACCAGTGGGACAAAAATTTAAACAAACAGAACATTGCCTACTTGCTCTTGACATCATTGATGATGTCATGAGATGATTTATGACATTACTGAAGATGTCACAATGCCTCTTATGACATCAATGATCATGCCACAATGCCTTTTATGACATCACTGATGATGTCACAATGGCTATGACATCACTGATGAGATAATTTCCCAGACAAAAATTGAAACAGAGAACATTGCCCATTTGCTCTCTTTTATAATAGACTAGGCATTGAGCGAGCTATGCGCTTGATTCCTAGGCTCGGCCGCTGCGCGGCCTCGTCCGTCCTGCAGCTCACTAAGCTGGCCCTGCAGGTCGGATTCGCAGCTCGGCCACTGCACGGCCTTGCCCGCAGCTCGGCTGCTGTCTTGCCTTGCCTGCCCTATTGGCACGCCCTGGTGATGTCTCCCTCTCTCTCTCCCTCAGTCTCTCTCCCCCTCTCTCTCCCTCAGTCTCTCTCCCCTCTCTCTCCCTCAGTCTCTCTCCCCCTCTCTCTCCCTCAGTCTCTCCCCCCTCTCTCTCCCTCCCTCACCTCTCTCTCCCTCAGTCTCTCCCCCCTCTCTCTCTCTCCCTCAGTCTCTCTCCCCCTCTCTCTCCCTCAGTCTCTCTCCCCCTCTCTCCCTCAGTCTCTCTCCCCCTCTCTCTCCCTCAGTCTCTCCCCCCTCTCTCTCCCTCCCTCACCTCTCTCTCCCTCAGTCTCTCTCCCTCAGTCTCTCCCCCCTCTCTCTCCCTCAGTCTCTCCCCCCTCTCTCTCCCTCAGTCTCTCCCCCCTCTCTCTCCCTCCCTCACCTCTCTCTCCCTCAGTCTCTCTCCCTCAGTCTCTCCCCCCTCTCTCTCCCTCAGTCTCTCTCCCCCTCTCTCTCCCTCAGTCTCTCCCCCCTCTCTCTCCCTCCCTCACCTCTCTCTCCCTCAGTCTCTCTCCCTCAGTCTCTCCCTCCTTCTCCTTCCTCTCCCTCAGTCTCTCTCGTGAGCCTCAGACTGATGACATCACTGATGACATCATCACTGATGTCATCAATGTGTGTGCCTGTCTCTTGTGTGTGTGTGTGTGTGTGTGTGTGTGTGTGTGTGTGTGTGTGTGTGTGTGTGTGTGTGTGTGTGTGTGTGTGTGTGTGTGTGTATTTGTGTGTCCATGTGTAATAGCAACATTCAGAGAAAATTGCCATGAAAGTTGGTGAACAAGCTTGGTTTGCCCTGAACAAGCTTAGTTTTCTAACAAATTATGTTAACAAATTATTATAAGTATTAATATGTACTGTCAATGGTATTAATCCTAAAATGATCCTAAAAGTGATCTTAAAACTATTGTTTATTATATTGAGTGCGTTATTCAACATCTAAACTTCATGTAGTCCTTAAATTACAGCCTCATGTTTTTCTTCCCCCAGTGACAGAGGAACCGGAAATGGAGGTCCGCATGGTCAACGGGAAGCCCAAGAAGGTGCGGAAGCCGCGGACCATCTACTCCAGCTACCAGCTGGCGGCGCTGCAGAGACGCTTCCAGACCGCCCAGTACCTGGCCCTGCCCGAGCGGGCCGAGCTGGCCGCACAGATGGGCCTCACACAGACACAGGTGGGACAGTACAGTGTTGGGAGGGTTACTTTTCAAATGTATTCTACTACAGAATACTGAATATTACATATGCGCTAAAATGTACTTTGTAATGTATTCCATTAGAATACTCAAATGAAGTAACATAGCCTATTGTGAATACTTTGGATTACTTTTAATACTTCAAAATAGTCTTGCTGAGCCCATTTGTCTGAATATGCTATAGTAGAATACACTACATTCAAATTAGGGATGTTCATTTTGAACAATTTCCATAATCGAAAATCGGCAAAATTAACGATCAATTATCGATTATCGATAGCGTAATAATATATATATACGGTATATTATTTTTTTAACTCTGGTCTGGTAATAACGTTGTGCATTCTCGGCCAGCTATAATGGCGATGCCGCTGTGTAGTAAGAATATCAGACACTAGCGCTGTGGCCAGGTAAACAAACATGTTACATGTCAGGTTACATGATGTAAGGCAGGGGTGCCCACACTTTTTCAGCTTGGGAGCTACTTTTAAAATGACCAAGTCAAAGTGATCTACCAAACATATTTATTTATATATATATACAAACTTGGCTGTCACAGCGAGATCTGACTGGCGCACCTGTACGTCAATCAAGTGGCAAATGGGCCTATTAGCCTATCATCCATCCTCACTACGGCACTATGTAAAAAAAAAAAAAAAAATGTTTTTTTTTTTTTGCCCCTCAATGCCATGCGATCTACCACACTACCTTCGCGATCGACCGGTCGATCGCGATCAACGTATTGGGCACCCCTGATGTAAGGCAATCGGCGTCTTCCAGCTTAGCTGACAGCACAAGAGTCAAATCAACAGGCCTGAGTAAATGGCCTGCATTTATATAGCGCTTTTATCCAAAGCGCTTTACAATCAGTAGGTAGTCTACATTCACCCATTCATACACCGATGGCGGCAGGCTGCCACGCAGGGTGCCTACACACCATCGGGAGCAAGGAGGGTTAAGTGTCTTGCCCAAGGACACAACGACAGCAGCTGGGAGGGAGCGGGGATTGAACCGCCAACCCTTGCGTCATTGGCCGACCCGCTCTACCTCCTGAGCTAAAGCCGCCCCCAAAGCCTCACTGAGGTCCGCAGACCGCTGGGTGCGTTTGTTTGTGTCCCCGGCGCATGCCGGTGTGAATTCCCCATGTTTAAAACAGTTTTGTTGGCACAAAGGCCCGTGCTCAGCCAGAAAACTAGAGACTATATGAAGCTCCCCCTCACGTTAGTCGGCTGTGCAATGGAGTGGGGCGAAGAGGAACGAATTCCACCCAAACCTAGTCCGCAAAAAATAAAATAATAATAATAATAATAATAATAATAACAACAATTGATTAAAATTCCACATGATCGATTCAATTCCTTAACGATCAATTATCGATTTTCGATAATTGAACATCCCTAATTCAAATACTAGAGCAGTGGTTCTCAACCTTTTCGGATCAGTGCCCTAACAGGAGTTGACAGTGTTCTGACAGTGTGGTTGAGTCAGTCAGATGTCTCTGTCATAATGATTTACTGCCACATGCTTTAGCACATGCTTTAGCACATGCTTTAGCACATGCTTTACCACATGCTTTAGCACATGCTGTCCTATTTTCTTTTAATCCTGGTCATATGTCTTTGTTTTGATCGCCTTGTGGACTTGATATTGTTGATATACAAGGTCTATAATGGCCAGTGTTGGGCAAGTTACTTTCAAAATGTAATATACTACATTTTACTAGTTACTTTAATTTAAAAGTAATACGTTACTTTACAATATTACTGTCTGTGTAGAGTAACTTGTTACTTATTACACTACTTTTGCATTACTTTCACTGTAATAACAGCAGTAGCAGAATGACATTGCTGCCCCGGAACCACCCCGAAAAATAATTTCAAGCACCTTGAAGTCAGTGTAAACAATCCAAAATTCTAAATGTTATCATTTTCCTTTGTTATTTTCATTTATAGTGGTTATTTGCATAAAATCATTGATTAGGAAATTATTTAAATATGTGCGTTGATTAAAATTTGTTTTTTAACTTGAGTTACTTGACAAAGTAACTTGTATAATATTACTGAAATCCCATAAGTAATAAGTTATATTACTGAGTTACTGCTAAAAGTATGTTACTTTTGTGAGGAGTTACCCCCAACACTGATAACGGCTCTCACACGGGGGCACAAAGTAACTGAGTAAGTCGGAACTGCAAGCACTGCTCTCCTGGGGGTGTCTGGGTAGTGTGGAGGTAAAAGCACTAGCACCGCAGGGCCCGGCTTCAAGTCCCGGCAACGGTACCTCCGGCTTGATCAGACGTTCCTATAGAGACACTGCATATAATAGGCCACGCCCATCACGGGGGATAGCGCTCCATTCACTCCCATTCACCAGCGTCATTTTCCTTGAATTAAACATAGCTAAAAGCTGTTGTGTGGTGGGGCTGCGCAGACAACAAATGTAAAACATCGCCAATTAAAGTTTTTTTGTACTCCCGAGCAAAACAAGGAAGCCATTGAGCATTCGCGAGAAGAAAATGTGGATTTAGCTGTCAAGGAAGTAAGTTGGAGTGTTCATCTTCCATATATATGATCTTTGTGTGCAACTACGTGACATAGGAGAACGCCAGTGCGTCTGATGCCATCTGTCTGACGTTACACCAGCGTTATTTCCATTCATTTAAACATGCCTAAAAGCTCATGTCATAGTATTTCACTTCAGGCCACTGTGTGGGATCGTTTATCCAGCCTTGTTTGGGCAATGAAAAGGGACACTGCTCCAGGCCAACTGAGTTCATTTTCTCGATGTACCTTTCCCTCTCCGTTGGAGGAAGTGTACTGAAATAATCTTTTGACATTATCTAAAAAGAAAAATGTCCAAATCCCTGTAAAACCCCGCAAAACTATTTATATCTGACAAGAGTTCCTCCGTTCGCCCCGGTTAGCCGCGGTTTGTTTTGCTAGCTGCAGTCGTCAGGCAGTGCTTCCTTGTATTTTCCCCCGTCTTGGGCGTGGCTTCTGAATGATGACGCGTTTTGCAGTGTCTCTATAGACGGGTTTCTGTGCAACGTGATCACATAGATGCGCGCGCATCACCGGGGTAGAAAGCCGCTCCACACCGTAGACTGTATGCTCCACACACTTGTTTGAGTTGACTGCTGCCTCACCTGGAAAGCAGACGAGAGCAGCCGAGCGCAGTCAGCCGAGGCGTCAACAAGTCGAACACCCCCGACAGCACACTCTCTGCTGCTTTTCTTCTTCTACAGTTTTGTTTAACAGCGGTTTGTAAACAAATAAAAACATGCATTAGCTCGATGTGTTTCTCGTCATCCTCTGTCCCTGTGATACGCGCGCACCCACTAATGTTTGTATACAAGAAACCTGTCTATAGACCATCAGCTCCGCCTGCTATTAGTCTGCTATTTGTTAGAATAACTTTGTGCAATGTATTGTTTCATCTTGTTATGTGGATATGATATATTGTACAGGTTATGTACTGTACAGTTTGATGTGTCGGACCTCAGTAAGAATAGCTGTAGCATGTTCTGCAGTTAATGGGGATCCTAATCAACTAAAATAAACCAAACTGGACAGGTGAACGGCCAATCACACCCAAAACATAGTCTTGTCTATTTTACTCTAAACAGGTGAGTTATATAAAAATTCACCCCCCGTACGGTTGTTATAAAAGGTGAAATTAGCTATATAGAGAAAGGTGAAATTTGCTATATACTGTAGACCAAAACCGTGTTTTGAACCAGGCCGTAAACATGCTTAATCCTGTTGTAAAGACGTGTGTGTGTGCACACGCGTGTGTGTGTGTGTGTGTGTGTGCATGCGTGCGTGTGCGTGTGCGTGTGTGTGCGTGTGTGTGCATGTGTGTGTGTGTGTGTGTGCACACGCGTGTGTGTGTGTGTGTGTGTGCATGCGTGCGTGCGTGTGTGTTAGAGAGAGCGAGAGAGAGGGGAGAGATAACGGATGCTGGTTTGTACATTCGGGTTTGGTCACCCTAATCTTCACGTGTTCTCAACATACGACCCTGTCCCCTCCAGGTCAAAATCTGGTTCCAGAACCGGCGCTCCAAGTTCAAGAAGCTCTACAAGAATGGAGAGTTTCCACTCGGGGACATCCCCGTGGACCAAAGCCCGGATGCCAGCGACTCCATGGCCTGCAACTCTCCCCCATCCCCGGCCGTTTGGGACAACAAGAGCAGCAACAACAACAACAACAGCAACGACAACAACAACAGCACCAGCAGCAGCAGCAACAAGAACAACACAGTGCTGGATCCTACCAGTAGGGGGCAGGGTCTCTACCAGCCGCAAGTCGATTCCTCTGCAGCATACATGGACGAGTACACGCACCAGAACTGGTTCCACCAGCAGGGGGCGCATTTAGGACTGCCCCACACGCCGTCACCAGCACCGCCGTCTACACAGAGCATGGGAGCGGTCTACTGACCGCCACTTTACGCTAGCACTTTACATTGCTGCTCGCTAACAACATGGCAATTGCGTAATAGTGTGATGATAAAGATGTAATAATGAGGTAATACCATGTAATTACCAAAGTAATAACCAGGTAATAGTTGGTCTTGGGGGCGGCAGATTGCTTGCTGGGAAGTGTTTCCCCATTATTACTATTTGTTTAACCTGGTATTACGTGGTATTGCCAAGTATTACTTCTTTATTATCACACTATTACCCCGCTATTACCATGCTGTTACCAAGCTGTATGTAAAGTGCTACAGACTTTTGGAGTTCTGAACTTCAACTCCAGGATCTGGAGTGGTAGCCTGACCAAAGGAAGACCTGACAATCACCCAACAAGACCCGTGACTGTAAAACCTGTTGCATATGACTTGTTAGATAAAGATGTCAGAACTTAAAAGTCGATATGGGTTTTTGAAGGCAGATGATTTCCCCACCGAATGCTTTCAGAATTTTGAAGCCGATATTTTGTCGATAGTCAATATCTTTAAATGTGACCATTTCCATGCCAAAGAATGACACACGTTCAGTTTTCCTTTGAACATCTTCTTTGCTTCTTGTGAGGGTGGAAGCACTCAAACTCTGGGACACGTTATGCCTTTTAATGAAGAATGAATCTACAGGAAATATAACTGAACACGTCAAAGAATCTTCTATGTTTTCAAAGAAGTCGTACGAGAACAAACAGATCCAAAGGTAGTCATCTTCCCTTACCACGGCGCCATCTAATGTGTACATCCAGACATTGTTTTTGTATAAATGCGTTCATTTCCCATAAAACACAACACTGTGCGGAGAAAAGTAGAGCTCCCCTACTGGCTACTATAGAGCACCGCAGGAGTGAGGCCGGAAGTAGCGTGTTGGAGCTTACGGGGAAAAGTGAATGGGGTTGTAGAATGGGGATTTCACTTAAATGCATAAAATAAGGTCTGTGGTTAACAAAAGATTGTGGGAGGGGTCATTTGTGTTCAGCAGGATAATCTTCACAAACGTGAATCACTTTTATGACTTGTGAAACGTAAGCTTCACGGGGGTCACATTTCTTCCAGTGCTGATCTGGACTACATGGAGATGTGGTACAAAATCAGATGCGGAACCATACGGCCTAACGTTACACGTTATACGCTACACGCTACACGCTACACGCCACTCTTATTTGAACGCTCAAATGGGAATTAGGACAAAATGTCATCATTTCGGCGCCCGTAGCAGCTTGGCTGAGCCGGTGTTAACATGCAGGACAATAAAATGCACCAATGAATGAACGACCTCAGTCACAACTTGGAGGTGCATGTAACCGAAATGTGCCGAAACAAGTTGGAGAAGCGTAGGCATAGATCTTCTATTACTACAGATGATTCACCGCAGGCTCCGACAATTCTAACAGATGGCAGCAGCAAGTCTCCCAAATGGTCACGTGGTCAACCTCTCTCCTCCTGAAGTGTTGTGAGAGGACTTGAAATAGAGATTGTGAGTTCCCAGACTCACAAACCACACATATAAACACAAATCTGCCCCTTGTTAGCTCAATACAGTTGAAACTAAGACATTCCATTTGAAAAATACTTTTTCTAGCCACAGATTTAGCTACTACATCAACGAACTTCAGCTTTAGCTTTAGCTAATCGCTCCCCGCTCACATGAGTTCCTGTTGCCAAATCTCGCGAGAGTGTGTTGCTGAGATAGAGACAGGACAGAACAAGTTGCATCTTCTCCTGATCTGTCTGAAAAATGCCATTTTAGTGTCCGAATATTCTGAAGATATGTGGCTTCGGAGAACGGGCCGAATATTTACTTTAATGAATATGGGGGCGAAGGGATCTGTCATAATCTGAGATCACGTTGACTTTTCTCATTGACTCCAATAGACTCAGACCTGACGAAAACCTCCTAAAGTCTGTGGAAAGCCCTGAGCAAAACCCGCGTGGCAAAATGACAGGAAGTGAGTTGAAGTTGGGCCGTCTTGCTTGAAATCCTATCGTCTTTGGCGTAGGTGCAAAAACGGACGTGACATCTCTTTGTTGCTGTTTCTCTGCGAACACGTCTTTTGGACGTCTCTGTCAGCGATCTGATTCACTTCCCAGAGGTTTGAGCAGTCAATCAGATACCAGCAGCAATGCAGAGCATGCGGTGTGAACGGAGCAAAGAAATACAATCGGTCTGAACTGTCGACACTCGACACGAGTCTTTGTTGTGAGAACTTTGGACGCATGTGAATGAATGATGATCGTCTGTCTGTGCGGCTTCTTTGAATTGCTTATATGCAAATCATTTCAAAAGTCAGTTTTGTTTAACTGTGGTGTACAATCCATTTTGT
>NC_139644.1:41911168-41916168 GCF_964638095.1 Poromitra crassiceps | reverse complement strand
CAGTGACAGATTCTAACAGCTTCTTTGAGCTGTGCTGGAGCTGCTCCAGTGACAGATTCAAACAGCTTCTTTGAGCTGTGCTGGAGCTGCTCCAGTGACAGATTCAAACAGCTTCTTTGAGCTGTGCTGGAGCTGCTCCAGTGACAGATTCAAACAGCTTCTTTGAGCTGTAGCTGCTCCAGTGACAGATTCAAACAGCTTCTTTGAGCTGTAGCTGCTCCAGTGACAGATTCAAACAGCTTCTTTGAGCTGTAGCTGCTCCAGTGACAGATTCAAACAGCTTCTTTGAGCTGTGCTGGAGCTGCTCCAGTGACAGATTCAAACCCAAGAGGCTTTTTTACATCAAATGGGAAAAATCTAGATGTCTTATGCAACATTTTAAACACATTTTCCTCTCATTCTGCCTGGTATCTTTGGAAACTTTGGGATCTTAGCTTAGTGTTAGTGTTCTAGTCAGTTAGACCATCATAGGGTTAGGGTTAGTGTTCTAGTCAGTTAGACCATCATAGGGTTAGGGTTAGTGTTCTAGTCAGACCATCATAGGGTTAGGGTTAGTGTTCTAGTCAGTTAGAACATGATAGGGTTAGGGTTAGTGTTCTAGTCAGTTAGACCATCATAGGGTTAGGGCTAGTGTTCTAGTCAGTTAGACCATCATAGGGTTAGAGTTAGTGTTCTAGTCAGTTAGACCATCATAGGGTTAGGGTTAGTGTTCTAGTCAGTTAGACTATCAGGGTTAAGGTTAGTGTTCTAGTCAGTTAGACCATCATAGGGTTAGGGTTTGTGTTCTAGTCAGTTAGACCATCATAGGGTTAGGGTTAGTGCTCTAGTCAGTTAGACCATCATAGGATTAGGGTTAGTGCTCTAGTCAGTTAGACTAAAATAGGGTTAGCATTACTGTTCTAGTCAGTTAGACCATCATAGGGTTAGGGTTAGTGTTCTAGTCAGTTAGACCATCATTGGGTTAGTGTTCTAGTCAGTTAGACCATCATAGGCTTGGTGTTCTAGTCAGTTAGACCATCATAGGGTTAGGGTTAGTCTCGCTGGCCAGCCTCCTCTCCCTTCCGTCCGAGGAGTCTGGCGCCGCAGGTCTCCATAACTGGGATAAACCCTCCCCTGCTCTACTCTGCTCTCCCATTGGAGGCGTTGGTTTCAGACGCTGCCGGGTTTCCGCTCCCCGCTTAAGAAGCTCTGTCATTGGCTCCGACCATGTCAATCAGAGCGGCTTCCTCTCCCTCCTCCCTGTGTGTCACTGTAAACAGTGCCCTGCCGCCTCAGTGAAAACAACAATGCTAACTAGCTAGCAAGCTAACGGCAGAAACCTACACACTAGCTTGTTGCTACACGCTGAAAACGGCAAATTGGATTGTTTGAAACTATTTTCCAAGGGCACTGCCGCTAAGCGCCGCCCATCGCAGTCCCACTATGGAGACCTGCGGTGCCAGACTCCTCGGACGGAAGGGAGAGGAGGCTGGCCAGCGAGACTAGGTTAGGGTTAGTGTTCTAGTCAGTTAGACCATGCATCATAGGACACTAAAGAGTTCAGCTGAAACTCATACAAATTAGATTTGTTAAGGTTTAGTAGCTCTTTAAGGCAGGGCAACCCCCATCACGTATAGCCTACTGTATATCGGTCAAACCCTAAAACACACATACCCCAGTCAGTGCACACACACACACACACACACACACACACACACACACACACACACACACACACACACACACACACACACACACACACACACACACACACATTTCTGCAATATCTGAGTTGCACCTACAACTAGTGTGTGTGTGTGTGTGTGTGTGTGTGTGTGTGTGTGTGTGTGTGTGCGTGTGTGTGTCTGTGCGTGCGTGCGTGCGTGTGTGTGTGTGTGTGTGTGTGTGTGTGTGTATTCGCACCACATGGGTCAAGTTTAACAAGTCAATATAAAGTGACCCCTGCTGTTTAGGACTTGCTTTAATTAATGTGTTTTCCTTCTCCATGTCTCTCTCTCTCTCTCTCTCTCTCTCTCTCTGTCTCTCTCTCCCTCTCTCTCTCTCCCTCTCTCTCTCTCTCTCTCTCTCTCTCTCTCTCTCTGGATGCTGCTACATGCAATATTCCAGGAGTCTTTGGTCTCACAGTTCTTAGTCAAAGTTTGTCCTCGTGCCTGTTTATTTCCCCCATATTGTTGTTCTTTCTTAACACTCATTATTATTAATATACTTTCCCACACAGACAAAGGTTGCAGTTCAGCTCATATAAGTTGATGTGTGGCTTCTGGCCTGTTCAGGATCTTGTTCTCTTGTCTTCAGCAGGTTTACCTTGTCCTGACTAAAAACATTAAATTAGCCCTCGCATATCAAGTCAGTTGGGTATGGAGCATATAGTCTATATGGTCCATAATGTTTAACGGTCTATATTATAGACCGTGAAACTTTATGGACAGAGTCACCCTGACGTCACACATTGGTTTTTGGACTCCCCGTTTTGAAGCTCTAGTGAGGTGATACTCAACTTGCGGCCCGGGGGCCAGATGCAGCCCGCGATAGGGTGCAGCGTGGCCCCCCGACCATTTTCTAATTCACAATGAAAACGAACGTGAAATAAAGTTTGACTGAGCTCCAGCTAAATTGCCAAAAACTGCCGTCTGCTCGCCACCCTGCCACAAATATGTACTTAACTAATTTAACCTAACTAATTTAACTTAACCTAACTAACTATCCTGTGTGCAAAAAATTGTCAGACTGGCCCCCGGGCAAAGCAAGTTGAGTATCCCTGCTCTAGTGTGCCCGCCGCCATCTTGGTTTTCCACACAGCTCACGCGAGACGGCACGAGACCGGGGGCGGGCTTTCCCACAGCAGCTCCTGACTGCTATTGGTCCGTGATCGGCGAGCTGGACGAGCACTGGACAGGCCGCAGGCAACCTGTCAATCACGCCCCAAACAGTCCTTTTAGTTGTCTATTTTACTTTAAATGTGTTATTTAAAAAATTCACCACCATATGTTGTCAGGAAAGGGGTCAGCAAACCCGTAAAAAACAAAATCAGGCTGTAAACATGTTTAATCCTGTTGTAAAGACGGGCATTTTAACATTGGGGTTTATGAGGATTTATTTGCTTTTAGAGCGTCAAAAATGACCATTCAAAGAAGTACAGCTTTTAGATTAGAAAGCTTTATTAATCCCAGTGAAAACAGGCATCACTAATCACTCACTGAATGAGCTTCTGAGTCTGTTAAAAACATGTACTGTATGCAGGGTTTCCCAACCTCTTTTGGCTTGTGACCCCACTTTGACATCACAAAAATAATAGGTTCTGGTCCAACATCGGTAATATCATCAGTGACATCTTCAGTGATGTAACAGCATGCATACTGACTTTTCCCCACCGAATTCAGACTTTTTTCTCAGAATTCTAATGTTAAAATCTGAATGCTGACTTTTCGTTCTCAGTTTTCTGACAGTAAACTCAGAATTCAGATTTGAATTAAAATTATTGAATAGAGGTGAATGAAATTATTTAATTTAAGTTATCTTGAATCTTGAAGCTTAATATCAGAATTCTTATGGTCTAAATAGCCTGGCCTACAGTGCAAATAGACACTCCGTTAAAATAAACACCACACTTATTGCAGATAATAGTTACTGCACATTTTTGCAAATGTTTAAATGTACCCGTGCCTTATTTGTTTTAACACACACACGCGCACGCACGCACGCACGCACGCACTCACGCACGCACTCACTCACGCCAACGCTGGCCGGTGAAATACAGTCTCTGCTCATTTTGACCCAGACATGCCCTGCCCTTCCTCTGGGGGGCAGCCAGGAGCACTAGGCAGCTTTTTCGGTATAGCATCCAGGGACCAACTTCCGTTGTAGTCGTCGCTGGTCAGGTGACGATCTTCTGCATGTTTTCTTGATTGGTGGAGTTCTTTCTCAGCACAGTCCACCCTGTTCCTCATAGTAGCTCTGGTCAGCACAGTCCACCCTGTTCCTCATAGTAGCTCTGGAAAGTTGGGCACAAACAAATGCAAGATCAAAGGGGTCACGCTCCTCCTGTCTGTACAAGCTGACTGAAGCTCACTAAAATGTGCTTTGTGTGACTGTGTGTGTGTGTGT
The DNA here is from genome assembly GCF_964638095.1 of Poromitra crassiceps. Lineage (NCBI taxonomy): Eukaryota > Metazoa > Chordata > Actinopteri > Beryciformes > Melamphaidae > Poromitra > Poromitra crassiceps. The sequence goes on along the minus strand of NC_139644.1, from coordinate 41,912,064 downwards.
GTGTGTGTGTGTGTGTGTGTGTGTGTGTGTGTGACTGTGGAGGACATTTTCTCTCCAATTGTACTTGCCAATTTCCCCCTGCTGCCCCGGTCGCTGCTCCACCCCCTCTGCCGATCTGGGGAGAGCCGTAGACTAGCACCATGCTTCCTCCGACACTGCTTCGTTTCACCTGACAGCGGGGAGCTTTACCAGCAGGATGTAGCGCGCTATTAGCACCAGTTCCCTTCCGCCCCGAACAGGCGCCCCGACCGACCAGAGGGGGCGCTAGTGCGGCAACCAGGACACATACCCTCAATCCGGCTTCCCACCCGCAGACGCATCAAAATCATGCCTGCATGGACGCCCGACAGAGCCAGAGGTAACACGAGGGGGCGCAAACCTGCGACCCTCGTGTTGGTATAGGCAGGGAATCTACCCGCTACACTACCCGGACGCCCCGAACAGGCGCCCCGACCGACCAGAGGGGGCGCTAGTGCAGCAACCCGTACCGCCGTTCTTTTGGAGCAATGTGCTTTGTGTGTGGCCCCTTGCTTTCTAATAGGCTCTCTCTCTCTCTCTCTTTTGTTCTCTGGCTCTTTCTCTTCTCAGCGGACGTTTGCGTTGCTATGTGCCCTCAGCCCCAGGCGGCTACCATCAGTTCATTAAGGACAATACGATGTGTCTGTCTGAAGTCTGTGGAGCAAAGTATTCCATAAAACAGCGTAGAGGTGTGAAATGCACCAGGGGCAACAGGATGCTGCTTCTCATAGCACATTAAGTCACTCAGGGGCTTCTTCAAGTGACCCTGTGAAAAACACAAGCACAGAAAGGCAAGGCAAAGCAAACCCAAAAAGGTACATTAAGAGTGATATTACTTTTTCGAATGGACATGATCGTTTTTGTGTGTTTTTGTGTGG
>NC_139644.1:41898668-41906168 GCF_964638095.1 Poromitra crassiceps | reverse complement strand
TAACCAAAGAACAATTAAAAACACTTCTTTGTCCTTAGGTACAAAGTACCAACAGATGTCCATGATGCAAATGCAGCAGAAAACCCTGAAATGTGCAGAGTTGGAGATGCGGCGCGGGCCTGGCATATATGGCGTGGCGTGGCATGGCATGGCATACAGATGGAGTTTCAGTTCACAGACATTTCTCAGAAGCAGAGCTCTGCAGGCAGAAACATTCTCATTGGTTGAGTTAAACCTCAGTGGGCGGAGCCAAGAACCAAAGGTTTTCAGAACGCAATAGACCCTTTTCACATCAACCGTTTTCATCAACCATCAACATCAACCATCGAATGGAACCATCATTAATTGAGGTGTTCCAGTGCCAGGGCCCTCATTAATGTTATTGGTTATACCTGCTTTACTTCCTGCTTTACCCCTTCAAAATGGTTGCTGTGAAAAGGGCCATTAGTTATGTGGTAAACCTGGATGGCAAAGAAGGAGCCCTGGTCAAAATATAGGCTAAATAAGAAATATAATTCATCCATGACCATGGTAGACTATTCAGGGTCAACAGGCTAGCTTAGAGGTCCATACAAAGAGGCTATAGGCTAGCTTGAACTTGGAGTAGGTTAGGCTAACACACTACCATTTATAATTTAACAAATATAGGCCTAGCCTATAATTTATATATTTATTACATTATAAATGACATGTTCAGTGCTAAGCTTCATATAGGCTACACAAAGTTGTCGAAAAGCCTATTCAATTCTGATTGCGAATGAATTCTGAGGTCTGTTATTTCTGAATTACGTTACAAACTCACTTCACCAGGCTATCACACCGCAGTCACTAAGTCAGAGCCGTTTTGTTGATTTCTAATCAAATTAACTATAGCGACACCTTGTGCTACAAATAGGATAAATACAGTACATGACTCCTTTGTTAGCCTACTGCAGACTAACAATCAGCTAACCATTTATTGCAGTCCTGCTGAACTAGACTTTTTTTGACATAAGCTTGCATTTATTGATTTATTGTTATAATTAGGTGTCATTAGCCTATCGGTTTCCTCATTTCTTACCTCTTGTCTTTTTCACTGCATGGGCTTCAGTCTATAGGCGGTTTTCACGGAATTGGGTTGCTATGGGAACAGTTTGTGTTGTGTTTGTGTTGCTATGGGAACAGTTTGAACCCTATCTTATTTCCTGTCAGCTATTGTATTAGCAAACATTGCAACAGGAAGTAAGCTAGGGGCAATTTTGAATGTTTATGTTGTCAAATTAAAAGCGTCTATAGTTAGCCTACTTAGCCGTTGGCCAGAAGACCCCCAGTTCTTTGGACCCGCCCATTGTGCTATAGGCTACACCTCAACCAATGAGATTATGTGTGTCACCGCAGCAGCTCTGCCTCTGCCGCTTGGTCCTGTCTGTCTGTCTGTCTGTCTGTCACATCATCTGTGTCCTCGGCACGGAGTCCTGCTGGTGTCCGGGGTACCAGTGTCCAAAATTGTTCATGTATCCCCCATGTGAGTGCACCGCCTGTGCACCTTTGCCAGCCATGGTGATGTCCCACAGAGAGCACGGAGAGGACGACACTGACGACGGCGGCGGGGCCAGGTGGTCTCCCTCAGGTCCGCAGCCTGGCCCGTTCTTCATGATCTTCTTGTATTTGGACCGCTTGTTTTGGAACCATATCTTCACCTGAGGAGCCAGAGAGGGAGAGAATGCAGATGATTAGTGGTGAGCAGTGCTGGTGGCAGCAAGGTAAACCCAGCCTTCAATGTGACATCACAGGCTATGCCTGTAGCGTAAGTTTCTTCAGTGACTGATAGTACATAGAGGTCACATGGACGCAGGGTTTAGCCAGGCTCAGGGCCGTAGCCAGGGATTTCGGGCCCCATGAAAGGATATCACATCGGGCCCACGGATGCCGCCATCCGAAGGGCGGTGGCGGAAAATTTTGGCCATTTGAAGCCCAATTTAGAGGAATATCTCATTTTAAATCAGAGAGTTCCCCAAACTTTTGAGTAGCCAGTCAGATTGAAAAAGTAGTCGGATCATGTTCGCGGCGTTTGTTCCAGTGGTCCTTTTCCCAATTAATAAACAAACCTCAAATATGTATCGACAAATATTGTCATGCCGTAACCCAAGAACTTTGATGATAGAGAGGACCACAAAAAAATGTTCTCGCCATCAGAGGGCCAGATTTTGCTGAGGGTTGGGGGCCGAACGGCGCTGGTGCGGAATTTTTTTTGGCATTTGAAGTCAGGTTTAGAGGAATAACTCATTTTAAATGAACAGTTGTGATGTCATTATTCAGTCTTAAACACCAATATTTGATCCTTTTCTCACTCACTCCTATGTCACCACCTGCTCTCCCTGCAAGGCTTGAAATTAGCTTTTTTGGCCACCTGCCAATATGGCTGCTAGAAGTTACCAGCCAATTAGAATGTCCACTAGCCAAAATGTTTTTCTTGAAATAAACCAGAATACGAGTGGGTTAATTTAAGTAAGTATCAATAAGTGGCCCGGGATTCTCAAAGCCTGTGTTGAGGGTCACAGGAACAAAAATGCGTGGAGTATTGGCCAGAATGACATGAACATTTGGACACTTATTCAGCGGGTATCTTGCATGTTGCATTCAGGTGCACTGTTAAAAAAAAAAAATAATAATAATAATAATAATAATAATAATCTGGGCCCCCCTGTCAGTCAAGGGCCCTTGGAATCGTCCACACTTTCCTCCGTGAAGCTACGGCCCTGCCCAGGCTAGCAAGGTATGGCTTGGGTGGGCTACAGCCACACCAAGAATTGTGTTAGCCACCCCTTAGCCCTACCACGGAAAGAAACAGAGTTATGTGGAAAACATCCTACGGCGTTAAAGCCCTCGCCAAATGCACCAAGGGGTGCATGCAGCTCCCCGAAAATGTGACATGATGCAGCTGATGTGAACGGCGCAAGTATTCTCTAACTAGAGGGTGGAGGCTCTGGACTGACAGACAGACAGACACTTCCCACCCACCTAGGCGCCATCGTGCAACCATCACTGATGACATCACAACTGCTCGAGTGACATCACTGATGACATCACTGACGACATCACAATCGTGACTGACACCGCCACAGACACCACCCCCCACTTAGCCAATTTTAACTAAAGATGTCAATGGGGAGTGAAAGCTATGAGCAAGTATATATCACTAGTTACATTCTCTCCTTGGGCTAACTTGGGCTAACTTGTAGTCATTGAAATCCTAGTGAAATCACACAATTTACTAATTTTGCTGCAGGACGTTGGTGCATGTTCCCAGCTTTAGTTGTGCGGTAGTCTCGCTGGCCATCCTCCTCTCCCTTCCGTCCGAGGAGTCTGGCTCCGCAGGTCTCCATAACTGGGATAAACCCTCCCCTGCTCTACTCTGCTCTCCCATTGGAGGCGTCGGTTTCAGACGCTGCCGGATTTCCGCTCCTGTCATTGGCTCCGACCATGTCAATTAGAGCGGCTTCCGCTCCCTCCTCCCTGTGTGTCACTGTAAATAGTCCCCTGCCGCCTCGGGAAAAACAACAACGCTAACTAGCTAGCAAGCTAACAGCAGAAACCTACACGCTAGCTCGTTGCTACACGCTGAAAACGGCAAGTTGGATTGTTTTGAAACTATTTTCCAAGGGCACTGCCGCTAAGCGCCGCCCATCGCAATCCCGCTATGGAGACCTGCGGCGCCAGACTCCTCGGACGGAAGGGAGAGGAGTCTGGCCAGCGAGAGTTGGCCAACAACGCTACGATGGCCAGAAACGCCGCGGACATCGCTGGGTGAGTGGCCAAATCATAATTATTGCCAGGAGATGGGTCCAGGTAAAAAAAAAACGAAATTCTCCTTTAAAGCAACATGAAGCTTCGGTGCATTGTAAAATAGCCTACTTAAAGCAACATGAAGCTTCAGTGCATTGTAAAATAGCCTAATTAAAGCAACATGATGCTTCAGTGCATTGTAAAATAGCCTACTTAAAGCAACATGAAGCTTCAGTGCATTGTAAAATAGCCTACTTAAAGCAACATGAAGCTTCAGTGCATTGTAAAATAGCCTACTTAAAGCAACATGAAGCTTCAGTGCATTGTAAAATAGCCAAAGCAACATGAAGCTTCAGTGCATTGTAAAATAGCCTACTTAAAGCAACATGAAGCTTCAGTGCATTGTAAAATAGCCTACTTAAAGCAACATGAAGCTTCAGTGCATTGTAAAATAGCCTACTTAAAGCAAGACAGCTTTGGCATGGTTGATGCTATTTCCTTGGTTGCATCAATTTGAGTGTGGTGATTTGTGGCAATAAAGACAGGCTTGCCTGTCCACGTTTCGTTTAGTTCAAAAGTTCGACCAAAGTATTTAATGTAATACAAATACAATTAGCCTAATTAAAAGACCTCAAATTGGAAGTGCAATCTGCAGCGGTCTTTTTCCCTCGACACTTCAATAGGTAGGTCTTGCCTTTCACCAAGCCTGAGGTCAGTCAGGGGTCTTGGGCTTAAAAAGGTTGACACTGGCTTGTGCTCTGTAGGCCGGCTTGTCTCCCTCTGCTGTTCACACTGAACTTGCTGTTTGTGAATCAACAGAGGCATAGCATGTATATATAGCATGTATATATAGCATGTATATATAGCATGTATATATAGCATGTACTGTATATTTGGCATATAATGCTTGAAACTGACTTTTGAACGCCGCGTGTCCGTCTGGCTTTGTGAATATGCAGTACATCCCAAGGCCCCATCACGGCCCATTCAGCCCCACCTTAGCCCCAACACACACACACACACACACACACACACACACACACACACACACACACACACACACACACACACACACACACACTCACACACACACACACACACACTCACACGCACACACACACACGCACACACACAGGAGCTGCCACTGATTACACGATTATTCCCTATAGGAATAGCCTAAAATTATTCTCTATAGGAATAGCCTAAGATTATTCCCTATAGGAATAGCCTAAGATTTCCTAAAATTATTCCCTATAGGAATAGCCTAAAATTATTCTCTATAGGAATAGCCTAAGATTATTCCCTATAGGAATAGCCTAAGATTTCCTAAAATTATTCCCTATAGGAATAGCCTAAAATTATTCCCTATAGGAATAGCCTAAGATTATTCCCTATAGGAATAGCCTAAGATTATTCCCTATAGGAATAGCCTAAAATTATTCTCTATAGGAATAGCCTAAGATTATTCCCTATAGGAATAGCCTAAGATTTCCTAAAATTATTCCCTATAGGAATAGCCTAAAATTATTCCCTATAGGAATAGCCTAAGATTATTCCCTATAGGAATAGCCTAAGATTTCCTCAAATTATTCCCTATAGGAATAGCCTAAAATTATTCCCTATAGGAATAGCCTAAGATTATTCCCTATAGGAATAGCCTAAGATTTCCTAAAATTATTCCCTATAGGAATAGCCTAAAATTATTCCCTATAGGAATAGCCTAAAATTATTCCCTATAGGAATAGCCTAAAATTATTCCCTATAGGAATAGCCTAAGATTATTCTCTATAGGAATAGCCTAAGATTATTCCCTATAGGAATAGCCTAAGATTTCCTAAAATTATTCCCTATAGGAATAGCCTAAAATTATTCTCTATAGGAATAGCCTAAGATTATTCCCTATAGGAATAGCCTAAAATTATTCCCTATAGGAATAGCCTAAGATTATTCCCTATAGGAATAGCCTAAAATTATTCCCTATAGGAATAGCCTAAGATTATTCCCTATAGGAATAGCCTAAGATTATTCCCTATCCACCTTATTTTTGAATGCCCCACTGTAAAAAATAATCGTGGGTACAAGGTCCAGTTTAACGTGACTTATTGTTGCAGCTTGCCATTTCCTTTGTTATACTCTGGCTGCAGACCCGAATTATAAACCGGAAGTCCGTTATAAAAGTTATAAATATAGTCACGTTATAAACAACTAACCAATGCTGGAGGTCCGTATGGAAACTCGAAATGTGTGTTACTCGAAATGGTTAAAAGTTAAATCAATTTGGTCATTCAGTGGCGTTTTACTGCCATGTAACATAGCTAGCTAGCTGCTAACATTAGCCACAGTAGCCGATCACCCACAATGCATTACGTTATCCCAGCACCCGAACGACACGGCTGTAGAGCAGAATGGCTCTGCTGTAAAAGGGTAAAATCATGGGTAAAATCCTCATAGACTTTTTTTTGTCAAGTTAAAACCATAGAGACTGTAAAACAGTCTATTGCGGAAGAAGCACCCATCAGGCATCATGGCAGCTAGAAATAAGGTGGATAGGAATAGCCTAAGATTATTCCCTATAGGAATAGCCTAAGATTATTCCCTATAGGAATAGCCTAAGATTATTCCTATAGCCTAAGATTATTCCCTATAGGAATAGCCTAAGATTATTCCCTATAGGAATAGGCTAAGATTATTCCCTATAGGAATAGGCTAAGATTATTTCCATAGGAATAGCCTACGATTATTCACTATAGGAATAGCCTACGATTATTCCCTATAGGAATAGCCTAAGATTATTCCCTATAGGAATAGCCTAAGATTATTCCCTATAGGAATAGCCTAAGATGATTCCCTATAGGAATAGCCTAAGATTATTCCCTATAGGAATAGCCTAAGATTATTCCCTATAGGAATAGCCTAAGATTATTCCCTATAGGAATAGCCTAAGATTATTCCCTATAGGAATAGCCTAAGATTATTCCCTATAGGAATAGCCTAAGATTATTTCCTATAGGAATAGCCTAAGATTATTCCCTATAGGAATAGCCTAAGATTATTCCCTATAGGAATAGCCTATTATAATAATTTCTGTATATGGCTGATTCAGCTGAAGGTATAGAGATGCAGGGGAGAAGTAAAGTAAAGACTAAGGTTAGTCTAGTGTAATGAATTGCTGCTTTTGAATTGAACTGAGTAGGCTATAGGCAAATTAATCATTCAATACATTTTGAGAAATGCTATGAAATTACAAGCAACAATTTGATATAAGCCGATAGCCCCATATTCAGAATTCTAGGAAGGAAATATCCATCAGATGATTGTTTTCGCTCTGTGGTTATGGTTCAATATTAGTGAGGTTGCTTCCAGCATGCTTGAGCATCAAATTACACGAACATGCCTCTGGGGCAACATGTCAGCTTTGCGGGAACACATGAATCGTAAATAATGACACACAGGCAGCAGCGAACAATAGTTTTGTCTGAAACAGGTTTGATATGCGGCGTTATAAAGGGAAATAAACACCCACAGAAATATAGCTAAGTGTACAGGCCTGGCCTGCAGCGAGTAGAGAGATACAAGAACTAATAAAATGAGATGAAAAACACTCTTCTTGGCGTGAATGTTGTTTTCTCCATCACACCGACAATCCTGGGAATTATTATTTTGGGATTTAATGGGTTTTTATGGAGATGGTTGAAGTGGTTTATGGAACTGCGACAACCACGTACGGTGTTGTAA
>NC_139644.1:41891168-41893668 GCF_964638095.1 Poromitra crassiceps | reverse complement strand
TACTCCACTTCTGTTATAACATTTCAGTCTGGAATATGGAATATCTTTCAATAATCTTTATGACTAAAAGGCTAAAAGTAATCTCATGTGTAAGAAATGACTGTTCTACATTGAAGTAGAAATTTTAATAATTAACTAATTGGTTTTGGATTTATTTAGCTTCAAGAGTGCATTTTTGTTCTTGTGTGACCCTCAACACAGGCTTTGAGAATCCCGGGCCACTTACTGATACTTATGCTTAAATTAACCCACTCGTATTCTGGTTTATTTCAAGAAAAACATTTTGGCTAGTGGAAATTCTAATTGGCTGGTAACTTTAAAATCTAGCAGCCATATTGGCAGGTGGTCAAAAAAGTTAATTTCAAGCCCTGCAGGGAGAGCAGGTGGTGACATAGGAGTGAGTGAAAAAAGGATCAAATATTGGTGGTTAAGGCTGAATAATGACATCACAACTGTAAATTTAAAATGAGTTATTCCTCTAAACCTGGCTTCAAATGCCCAAAAATCTTTGCGTCGGCGCCGTTCGGCTCCCAGCAGCACTCAGCAAAATCTGGCCCTCTGGTAGCGAGGACATTTTTTTGTGGCCCTCTCTATAGTTTTTTTTACTCCAACATTGAACTTGATGAAAGAAAAGCCCTACTGTCTCTGTCTAATGATTCTTCCATTGTCATCAAGAATGCTGATAAAGGGGGTGCTATTGTGATACAGAATAAAGAAGCATATAGAACAGAAGTTTTGCGACAACTTGGTATGACTCAGTTTTACACTCCTTTAACAGGAGACCCCACAATTAAATTTATGCAGAAGGTTGACAATTTTTTGAGTAATGCTTTGAGCAATTCTTTGATCAGTCAGGATGAATATAAATTTTTGATACAGAAACATCCTGTACGTCCAGTGTTTTATACACTTCCTAAAATACACAAGAGTTGTATAGAGCCTATACCAGGAAGGCCTATTGTTGCTGGCTGTGGGTCAATCACAGAGCCCATTTCTCAATACATTGATTGCCACATAAAACATAGTGTGACACAACTTCCATCTTACCTTAAAGATACGACTGATTTTTTGAATAAATTAAACTCTTTACAACGTATTGGAGAGAATAGCTTGTTGTGTACGATGGATGTCAACAGTCTATACACCAATGTACCCCATGAGGAGGGTTTGGTGGCCTTATCATATTTTTTAGAGAAAAGATCAGCTCTGACACCCCCTAGTGATTTTCTGGTGGACCTTTCTAAGCTTGTGTTGAATACCAATTATTTTAAGTTTGAAAATGCTTTCTATCTTCAATGCCAAGGTGTGAGTATGGGAAGTCCTTGTTCGCCCAATTACGCTAATCTATTTATGGGGAAGTTTGAAGAAGATTTCGTGTATCACAATAATCCTTTCTCAGAATTGTTACATTGCTGGTTGAGATTCATTGATGACATTTTTTACACCTTCACGGGGTCTCTCAATGAACTGGAAGAATTCAAGGTATACATTAACTCCAGACTATCCTCTATTTCATTTACTTTAGATCACAGTTTAGAATCAATTTCATTTTTAGATGTTTTGGTGACTAAATCGGAACATCTTATGACCAAGGTTTATAGAAAACAAACTGACAGGAACAGCTTCCTGGACTTCTCCAGCTTTCATCCCCCTAGTCTTAAGAAAGGTTTACCTTACAGCCAGCTTCTGAGAACGAGGAGAATTTGCAGCACTGATAACACTTTTGAGGAACAAGCCTCTGAACTATGTGAACGGTTCATACTTAAAGGATATGATAACCAAACTCTCAGTAAGAGCTTGCAGAGGGTTAGGGGCCTTAACAGACAGGACCTGCTAACACCAAAAGCCCCCTCTGTAAGGAAGTCCAATATTGTTTGTGCTACTACCTTTTCTCCTGCTTCATTAGACATTAAGAAAACCATTCTCAAACATTGGCACATCCTACACAGTGACCCCTTGGTGGGCCACGTGTTCGAGCAGCCCCCCATTTTTGCACAGAAACGTGCGAGGAACCTGAGAGATGCTCTGGTGAAAGCAGATTGCTACACACGCCCCACACATTTTTTATCACACTTACCAACTGGTAATTTTCCTTGTGGAAATTGTATCCAATGTAATGCTATGATCAGAGGGGAATTTTTTACCCACCCCCATTCTGGTAAAAAATACCACATTAATAATAGAATCTCTTGTAAAACTAAATTTGTGGTTTATTTGCTTAAGTGTCCATGTTCCAATATTTATGTGGGTAAGACTCAAAGGGAACTCAAAACTCGTATTTGTGAACACAAGTGTAGCATTAGAAACCGTGATGAGAAGTCGTCTGTGGCTAGACATTTTAATTCTATGGGCCATGATGTGTGTTCTCTCAGGTTTCAGGGAATAGAGGTTGTTAACCCTTTAAAAAGAGGTGGTGATAGGGACCGAGCCTTATTACAAAGAGAGGCGTTTTGGATCCACACACTCCAGTCAGAACACCCAAAAGGATTGAATGAAGAGT
>NC_139644.1:41876168-41886168 GCF_964638095.1 Poromitra crassiceps | reverse complement strand
TGTGTTTTGACATGGTGTCTTCCTCCTCCGGCCTCAAGTCTCAAGTCTTTGGTTTAAAAAAAGGGAACAACTGTGGAGCAATAGACCAAATCACAGTGACGTCACCATGTAAACAACATTACTTCCGCGTACCACTTGGGGAAGGCGGCAGGTTTAAATGTGCGTGTTGTCAAATAAATGCTGTCAAACCCTTGTTGTTTTCGGCCGACTACTTTCAATTTAAATGTTCAAACGGTTGGTAAACATGCTTGTCCGACGTATCTAGCGGCTTTAGCTCAGGAGGGCGGCTTTAGCTCAGGAGGTAGAGCGGGTCGGCCAATGACGCAAGGGTTGGCGGTTCGATCCCCGCTCCCTCCCAGCTGCTGTCGTTGTGTCCTTGGGCAAGACACTTAACCCTCCTTGCTCCCAATGGTGTGTAGGCACCCTGCGTGGCAGCCTGCCGCCATCGGTGTATGAATGGGTGAATGTAGACTATCTACTGTTTGTAAAGCGCTTTGGATAAAAGCGCTATATAAATGCAGGCCATTTACCATTTATCTAGCCTTTCTTCTGTGTTTGTTTTATGTAGTGTTAGCTATAGCTAATAACGTTTGTTTACAACTGTCAAACTCGCAGTTTTTTTGCAGACTCGTTACAGACAGAGCTACTGACGCCACGTTAATTTAATTTAGCTTCAAGTCTACTCTGGTCTGGTCTGGTCCAACAGGTAAATTATTAGCTAGTCTGGTCTCCACTAACGTTAGTGAAAGTGTTGTGAATGATATTAAACAACAACACAACACAACACAACACGAACGAACCATTTTTGTCTTCTTTGTCTGTTTTTGTCTTCAACACGTCAGTTTGTGCCGTTCACCGCCATTATAATGTGTGGACCCAGGGGTAACCGGAAGTAAATGTAAACATCCCCGCTGATTTGCTCTATATGTCTTCTTCGAGGATAAATGGCATTTTGTGGAATGCTTCGGCATGTTGACACCAACCTTACGCCATTTTCCTCTGGCTGAGCAGTAGCCTGTACTACGAAGCTATCTTAACAGACCCGCGATCTGTCACTTTGATCTGGTTTGACAGAACAGGATCAAAGCTATCTAGTTTAACGATACTACGACGCTGGTTTTCTACTCGATAACTGAAGCTGGCTTTATCTGGGATCTGCCTGTGCACGCGCACATTTTTCGCTCGTGCACAGGCGCGCGTCCACGCGAAATAGGTGCGCTAGCCAATCACATTATGAACAGCTGAGTTGATCCACGCCCACACCCATTTCCTCATTCAATGAAAGCGCAGTGCGTGATCAGAGATCAGAGTTTTAGCGGATATTTAATGTAACCTATGTCAGAATGAAAATCCGCGTTGGATATAATCTGCTGAAGGACTGCTAAAGCTGCCGCTTGTATTCACATCAGTCATTTGATTTACTTTGATCAGCGATTTCTGTCCCTTAAATGTGTAATCTCAGCCTATAAATTTCCACAATCTGTAAACCTATTTAGACCATAGATTTAGAAACGCATGCTCAATGAATAATGATCTCTATCACTCATTATGTGTGTAGTTGCACTGATCGAATAATTAATATAGCCTATAAAATAATGATAATGCTGATGCCTAATATAAAAGAGAAAACTGCTGAACTGAATTGAGACGATGCGGGCATAGTTTTCATTGATAAAAACTAGCCTATTTTTGCTCATATTTGGCATACAGCCTACAGGACACAGTTCTAGCTGAAACATGCAAGAGTAGCCTGCATATTTAGTAGCCTATTGGGGCTATCCCATATTTATCCCATATCTATATTATATGTATAGGCTTTTCTGGCATGTAGGAGAATATCACCCTCACTCCATTTGAGGCTCCGTGTATGATATGCGCTGCGTGATTAATAGTGATCATATTTCTCGACGCATCGTTGAGCTGTTAAGACATAAAGTGGTGAGTAGGCTTAATTTAATTATGTAGCCTACAGAGCCACAAATGTTTTTCTTGTTCTATTCTCAGTTGACTGCAATCTATTTTTCATATGGCGATCTTATATGAATGGTGAGTGACTCCAGAGAGCCGATTATATGGGTCTGTCATGGATTTTGATCTTATCCTCTGAAGCTAACCTGGTCGGGACCAGGTTAGCTTTGCAGCATGAGTTGCCATGGTGATTAGAAGTTAACTTGCTTTGTAGTACGGCTAAACCAGGGTTAAACCTGAAGTTACCTCGCTAAACCACTAATCTTGCTTTGTAGTACAGGCTACAGGTTTGCACAAACACAGATTTAACTTCAACTTAACACAACACAACAGAACACAACACAACACATTGAACACAATTGATAAAAGTCAACATTTTCAAAGTAGGAATTTATTAGCCTGGTAAACCAGCTGGTCACATGACCTCACATTAGTCTGGTAAACCAGCTGGTCACATGACCTCACATTAGCCTGGTAAAGCAGCAGGTCACATGACCTCACATTAGTCTGGTAAACCAGCCAGTCACATGACCTCACATTAGCCTGGTAAAGCAGCTGGTCACATGACCTCACATTAGTCTGGTAAACCAGCCGGTCACATGACCTCACATTAGCCTGGTAAACCAGCCGGTCACATGACCTCACATTAGTCTGGTAAACCAGCCGGTCACATGACCTCACATTAGCCTGGTAAACCAGCCGGTCACATGACCTCACATTAGTCTGGTAAACCAGCTGGTCACATGACCTCACATTAGCCTGGTAAAGCAGCTGGTCACATGACCTCACATTAGTCTGGTAAACCAGCTGGTCACATGACCTCACATTAGCCTGGTAAACCAGCCAGTCACATGACCTCACATTAGCCTGGTAAACCAGCCAGTCACATGACCTCACATTAGCCTGACCTCACATTAGCCTGGTAAACCAGCCGGTCACGTGACCTCACATTAGTCTGGTAAACCAGCCGGTCACATGACCTCACATTAGCCTGGTAAACCAGCTGGTCACATGACCTCACATTAGCCTGGTAAACCAGCTGGTCACATGACCTCACATTAACCTGGTAAAGCAGCCGGTCACATGACCTCACATTAGCCTGGTAAACCAGCCGGTCACATGACCTCACATTAGCCTGGTAAACCAGCTGGTCACATGACCTCACATTAGTCTGGTAAACCAGCTGGTCACATGACCTCACATTAGCCTGGTAAACCAGCTGGTCACATGACCTCACATTAGCCTGGTAAAGCAGCCGGTCACATGACCTCACATTAGCCTGGTAAACCAGCCGGTCACATGACCTCACATTAGTCTGGTAAACCAGCTGGTCACATGACCTCACATTAGCCTGGTAAACCAGCCAGTCACATGACCTCACATTAGCCTGGTAAACCAGCCAGTCACATGACCTCACATTAGCCTGACCTCACATTAGTCTGGTAAAGCAGCAGGTCACATGACCTCACATTAGTCTGGTAAACCAGCTGGTCACATGACCTCACATTAGCCTGGTAAACCAGCCAGTCACATGACCTCACATTAGCCTGGTAAACCAGCCAGTCACATGACCTCACATTAGCCTGGTAAAGCAGCCGGTCACATGACCTCACATTAGCCTGGTAAACCAGCCGGTCACGTGACCTCACATTAGTCTGGTAAACCAGCCGGTCACATGACCTCACATTAGCCTGGTAAACCAGCTGGTCACATGACCTCACATTAGCCTGGTAAACCAGCTGGTCACATGACCTCACATTAACCTGGTAAAGCAGCCGGTCACATGACCTCACATTAGCCTGGTAAACCAGCCGGTCACATGACCTCACATTAGCCTGGTAAACCAGCTGGTCACATGACCTCACATTAGTCTGGTAAACCAGCTGGTCACATGACCTCACATTAGCCTGGTAAACCAGCTGGTCACATGACCTCACATTAGCCTGGTAAAGCAGCCGGTCACATGACCTCACATTAGCCTGGTAAACCAGCCGGTCACATGACCTCACATTAGTCTGGTAAACCAGCTGGTCACATGACCTCACATTAGCCTGGTAAACCAGCTGGTCACATGACCTCACATTAGCCTGGTAAACCAGCTGGTCACATGACCTCACATTAGCCTGGTAAAGCAGCCGGTCACATGACCTCACATTAGCCTGGTAAACCAGCCGGTCACATGACCTCACATTAACCTGGTAAAGCAGCTGGTCACATGACCTCACATTAGCCTGGTAAAGCAGCCGGTCACATGACCTCACATTAGCCTGGTAAACCAGCCGGTCACATGACCTCACATTAACCTGGTAAAGCAGCCGGTCACATGACCTCACATTAGCCTGGTAAACCAGCCGGTCACATGACCTCACATTAACCTGGTAAAGCAGCCAGTCACATGACCTCACATTAGCCTGGTAAAGCAGCAGGTCACATGACCTCACATTAGTCTGGTAAACCAGTCGGTCACATGACCTCACATTAGCCTGGTATAGCAGCCGGTCACATGACCTCACATTAACCTGGTATAGCAGCCGGTCACGTAGTCTCTCCCCAGACTCAAATAAGTTGAATAGCTGCGCTCTGCATACTACATAAGTGAGTCTGTGCCAGTTAACAGCCACTGCTGGTTTTGAAGGCGGGTTGAAGTTGAATGAGTGACAGGTCGTAGCACCGATGACAGAGCAAATGGGCTGCGCCTCCCGTGTCGTCTGATCGCAAAGTCTTTACTGATTGGAGAGGACTGAAGCCATCACTGGCATATGACTGGCCAAGTGGTCGGTTACCTCCCATAACCAGCCCTCTGAGGGAAAGTGTCCCAGACCCAGAGAGAGCTCTGCAGCATGCAGTAACGTAGTGTATCAGACCCAGAGAGAGCTCTGCAGCATGCAGTAACGTAGTGTATCAGACCCAGAGAGAGCTCTGCAGCATGCAGTAATGTAGTGTATCAGACCCAGAGAGAGCTCTGCAGCATGCAGTAACGTAGTGTATCAGACCCAGAGAGAGCTCTGCAGCATGCAGTAATGTAGTGTATCAGACCCAGAGAGAGCTCTGCAGCATGCAGTAACGTAGTGTATCAGACCCAGAGAGAGCTCTGCAGCATGCAGTAATGTAGTGTATCAGACCCAGAGAGAGCTCTGCAGCATGCAGTAACGTAGTGTATCAGACCCAGAGAGAGCTCTGCAGCATGCAGTAACGTAGTGTATCAGACCCAGAGAGAGCTCTGCAGCATGCAGTAATGTAGTGTATCAGACCCAGAGAGAGATCTGCAGCATGCAGTAACGTAGTGTATCAGACCCAGAGAGAGATCTGCAGCATGCAGTAACGTAGTGTATCAGACCCAGAGAGAGCTCTGCAGCATGCAGTAACGTAGTGTATCAGACCCAGAGAGAGCTCTGCAGCATGCAGTAACGTAGTGTATCAGACCCAGAGAGAGCTCTGCAGCATGCAGTAACGTAGTGTATCAGACCCAGAGAGAGCTCTGCAGCATGCAGTAACGTAGTGTATCAGACCCAGAGAGAGCTCTGCAGCATGCAGTAACGTAGTGTAGCAGCGTAAGAACTCTCATGGGTCTGCCGTCGAGACTACCGGTCACGTGAACTCACATTTCATTTCCTTCTACCAGATCGTCTGGCCTCAAGCTTTCACACAGAGTTTGCAGTGGGCAGAAGTTGGGCGGGTGTACTTGCCTTGACAGACAGCTCCTTCAGCCAATCAGTGTTGGATCCAGTCAAATCCAAATCCACTCGGGAGAATGGCAAAAACAACTTTTTCCCTGAGAAACTACGCTGTTGCAGCGATACTCCTGTACTTGTTTAATTGTTGTTATTGAGTCTATTTCTGCAATAACTGCCCTTTATGGCTGTTTAAACTCGACAAATGTTGACGTTACGTGAGTTGTTTCTATAGAGCTCTGTGTGTTGTCCTGGTTGCAGTCATATAGCCTACAGTAGGCCAGGCCTACATGTAGTGAGTTGTGTGTGTGTTGTCCTGGTTGCAGTCATATAGCCTACAGTAGGCCAGGCCTACATGTAGGTGGTGAGTTGTGTGTGTGTTGTCCTGGTTGCAGTCATATAGCCTACAGTAGGCCAGGCCTACATGTAGGTGGTGAGTTGTTTCTATAGAGCACTGTGTGTGTTGTCCCGCACTGATCTTTGTTATGACAGCTTATAGCCTGCAGTGGCAGCACAGAACAGCTGTGGACAAGCCACGACCCCACAACACGCTCGCAACTGATCCTATACAACACCCAGACTGACACCAGATTCTATTCTATTCTATTCTGTTCTATTCTATTCTATTCTATTCTATTCTATTCTATTCTATTCTATTCTGTTCTATTCTGTTCTTCTATTCAGTTCCGTTCAAGTCAGTATGCTTTAAGCATTAATAAATCAACATTTCACAAAATTGATCCAGTCCTCCCCTTCCCATCTCATGAAGGGGTTAACTCACTCTCTCTCTCTCTCTCTCTCTCTCTCTCTCTCTCTCTCTCTCTCTCTCTAATATTCGAATAGCTTTATTGGCATGAACAAAACAAAGTTTTTGCCAAAGCACTTACAGAAGATTCACATTACATATTCCATGTTAAATAGGTGTCTCATATGCATCTCTCTCTCTCTCTCTCTCTCTCTCTCTCTCTCTCTCTCTCTCCATGAGTGCGCGCGTGTGTGTGTGTGTGTGTGTGTGTGTGTGTGTGTGTGTGTGTGTGCGCGCACGCACACGTGCGCACGTGGTAATCCTCTTTCACATATAGTTCCCATGCAGTGACTTTTCTTTCGGGCACCGCTAGTGATTTTCACTATTCACACATGCAGCTATAGGAACATTTCCATCTTGCGCCTTTTCACACATGCCATGGCAATGCTGGGATGGATGGGGCAAGGGACAGACCTTATAGGACAAACTTGAAATATTGTGAAGCTCTCCTTTAACATTGAATGGGTATCTCAAATGAATGTTGGGGGTGTCATTATAGACAGCAAAGTCTCCTGGAGCCCTCAGTAGTATAGCCCTTATAGCTTATATAAAGACAAATGTGTCCAAAAGCATGGCAGCGTGCGCTTCTCTTCGTTCACACCACAGACGTACCGGCATTTTCCTTCAAATGTTACCAGGTCTTCAGGTGAGAAATTGGTGGCGCAGATTTCCAAGAATATTGTACTGTAATATGTTCAGTAAAATACTGTAAAGTGTGTATACAGTATAATTGCTGCAATTAATCTTTACTGTAAATCCATTTGTTTTCAACAGTATCTTACTGTAATATGTTTAGTATTAATAGTTAGTAGTAAGTAGTTATAATAATAATAATAATAGTTATAGTTAGTTAGTGTTTAGTAGGACTACTGTAAACAAAATTACAGTATAAATACTGTAAATGAAAATGCAGTAAGAATATTGTGGACACGTTTACAGTAACTTACTGGCAGCTGGATGCCAGTTAGCTCTATCACTATAAGTTACTATAAAATGTACAGCCACCTTTTTACAATGTATGCTGCATGTGAGAAAGGGCCTTCAACTGAAGAAATGGAGTGAGGAGCTACAGGGAAAAGAATGGACTCATGCAAAGTGAATAGGGGAAGACAAAGAAAGAAAGAAAGAAAGAAAGAAAGAAAGAAAGAAAGAAAGAAAGAAAGAAAGAAAGAAAGAAAAAGAAAGAAAAAAATACACACCCGTTTTTGAATAATAAGCCGTAACCTATATGAACAATTTAAGTATTTCTTACTTGAGGCATGTCTAAATGATGATTATGATGGCTACCATTAGTGTAATATAATCACAGTAGTATTTTCTTACTTCAGGGCATAAACGATATTACGGTGGCTATTATTATTAGTATTATTATTATTAGTAGGCTAGTAGTAGTAGTAGTAAGTAGTAGTAGTAGTAGTAGTAGTATTAGTTTAGTAGTAGTAGCCTATTAGCAGCAGCAGCATTCCAATGGGCCAACATGGAGGGCTTGCAGGGAGGCCAGTGTTGATATAATGTGAGTGTAGTGTGGTATGATGTGATGGCAGACAGCAGTGTGTAGGCTGCTCTTCCATCTTCACTGCACATCTGATATCCACTTTATGTTGCATGCAGGCATGGCATGCAGGCAGAAAATGGAGCCCCATGCACTCAAATTAGGAACACGTTTCCTTTTTAATTTTAAAATGTCTCTCGGGAAAATTTGAGGTGACTTGTCAACAATTTCTGAAAATCAAAAGAGGCAAATATTATGGGCTGCACATTATAGACCTATAGTTCGAATGATAACATTTGGCTAATATAATAACTTTGTGACTATATATTCAAACAAATTGAAATGTGTTTGATGAGTATAGAACATATATAGCCGTTTAGCTGGGGGGAAACAGCACGATATGAATAAGTAATTATCATATAAATAATTAAATAAATAATGTAGCCTAAATATAAGAATCCAGTTGGTATGTTAAATTTGTCAATCAAGAGCTAAACTCCCATGCTAAAACAGAAGAGGGGGAAAAAGCTATATTGATGATTTTGTAAAATCACTTTTTCGCTGCAGACTTTTCATCCCTATTATATATATATATATAGATATATAGCCTATATATATATATTTTTTTTTTACATTTTTGGTTAACTTTTAACAGGATTAAGTGGGTAGGGTCTAGTTTTTATTGTGTCCTCGTTGGTGAATATCCGCCTGAAAGTCTCAGATGAAACGCGTAATAAAGGTGCATGAAATGCTTGAGGCAGTCGTCTCCTCCTCGCTGCCGCTGTGCGGGACACCGCAGGGTCGATGCCGGGTACTCTTGTGGCCCAAAGTCTCATCGGCCTTCAAACCGCCCCTCGCTCGGTCCAACCCCACAGCACCGCAAACAGCATGTTGTGGCCGACCTGTGTGTGCATCCAATTACTGCGCATTGCCAACAAACCATTGATTATAGCTGAGAACAATCCAACTCTGCAGTTTTCTTCTTCTTTCGAACTCGCGCAAGGCATCCATGGTTTTCAACAGAGGAAATGTGTTCTTAAATTATTCCTGTAAATGAATGGTACACGAAACATTATTTTTATTGCACCAATTAGCCTATATCCATGAAGAAGTAGCTATATATAACATTTAGGCGCGTTGGACCTTTTGAATCATGCCCACATTCACGGAATCAAATTTGACAGTGTGGACATGAGAGGCTCGCTTTTTGCTTGATTTCAGTATAAAACCCTTGCAGTTTAAAGCACATGCCCACTGGAATTTATGAAGGCTTATAAGACTTTAATTTTCTTTCCCTTTCCTTCAGAATTTTTCAAAATTGTTTTGTTTGCTTTTTCAACTCAATACTGAAATTCCTTTTATATATTTTGCGCTTGAATTTGTGGGTTTTATACATGCAATTTAGATCGATCTAATATGCCTATTATATCATAATCATTCTGTTGGAAAAATAGGGAAAATAAGAAACAAAAAACAAGCTCCATTTTCTTTATATCAAAACAACCCCTCCCCCACATACCATCCTCCAGTCTGGTGTGTCCCAGCGCGCCGCCGTGCCCGTGGCCGTGCTGGTAGGGCAGGTAGGCCCCGGGGTGGTGCGCGCTCACTGGGCTGTGGTAGGGCGGGTATCCCAGCGGGCGTCCGTACGAGGATGCCCCGGATGAGAAGGGCCCTGCGTCCGGCTGCAGACCGTGCACCGGGTAGTGGCTGTGGGCCAGGCCAGGGGAGGGCTGCTGCTGCCCGGCATGGTGGTGCCCGTGCCCGTGCCCGTGCCCGTGCCCGTGCCCCGGGTAGCCGTGGCCGCCGAACTCCAGAAACGCCGATTTGGACGGATCGGACGACACCAAGCTGTCCGACATGGAGCTCATAGTCATCATTGGGGTGAGGGGCGGTGACGCGGTGGTAAATAACTAAGGGACCATCTTAAGGCAAACCACCGCTGATAGAAAAAGTATCAATTAGACTTTTACAAAAGGCATTAAGTTTACGCTTTGTTTCCTTAAAAGACCGTTTTCCCATCCAGTTGAGCATTTACTGTGAATTTACCTCGTTAAGATTTATGGC
>NC_139644.1:41848668-41871168 GCF_964638095.1 Poromitra crassiceps | reverse complement strand
ATGGTAGCAGCTGCAGTACGGTACGGTACGACTACTACACTATTTGTGTATGTTAAGGAGTCTCGTGGCCTGCGGGAAGAAACTGTTCCTGAAGCGATTTGTGCGTGCTTTTGGAACCCTGTATCTCCTCCCTGAGGGTAGCAGGGAGAACAGGCTGTTGTGGGGATGGTTTGTGTCTTTGATGATCTTCAGGGACCTCCTGAGGCACCGCTGGTTATACAGTTCGTGCAGTTCTGGCAACTCGTCTCCTGTTACGTGCTGGGCCGCGCGCCTCACCCTCCGTAGCGCCCTGCGGTCCATGGTGGTACAGTTCCCGTACCAGGCGGTGAAGCAGCCAGTCAGCAGGCTTTCAATGGTGCCTCTGGATGATCAGCTGGCAGGTGAGTCGGCAGGTCAGCTGGCAGGTCTGATCAGCTGGCAGGTCAGCTGGATGATCAGCTGGCAGGTGAGCCGGCAGGTCAGCTGACAGGGCTGATCAGCTGGCAGGTCTGATCAGCTGGCAGGTCAGCTGACAGGGCTGATCAGCTGGCAGGTCTGATCAGCTGGCAGGTCTGATCAGCTGGCAGGTGAGCCGGCAGGTCAGCTGACAGGGCTGATCAGCTGGCAGGTCAGCTGACAGGTCTGATCAACTGGCAGGTCAGCTGGCAGGTCAGCTGGCAGGGCTGATCAGCTGGCAGGGCTGATCAGCTGGCAGGTCAGCTGGCAGGTGAGCTAGCAGGGCTGCAAGCAAGTTGTTCAAACTGGAAACAAACCATTAGTCTCCTAAATCTCAAGTGAAAAGTGATGTTTATGTGAGGCATTTCTTTCTTTCTTTCTTTCTTTCTTTCTTTCTTTCTTTCTTTCTTTCTTTCTTTCTTTCTTTCTTTCTTTCTTTCTTTCTTTCTATGACTCTCGCTGAAACCATCATTTTCAAGTCTTACAGTATATCAATCTTACCAGTCTTGGAGGAAATAACCGGCCTATTACTATACAAATCATTTTAACTCAAATGTACTATTCTTCTGGAATTGCAACTGTCCATAGGACCTCTGACCTCTCTCCCAACTTGTCAAATACTGATGTTTGGTCTGGACCCCTTGGCATCACTTTTTAAGACACTGGGTACCCCTTTTTCCATCAGTTTTCAACTTCTATAGAACTCCCACAACATGCAGGGTAGTCCAATAGACTTCTATAGAACTCCCACAACATGCAGGGTAGTCCAATAGAGTTATATAACTCTCACAAAGTGCAGGGTAGTCCAATATACTTATATAACTCTCACAAAGTGCAGGGTAGTCCAATAGACTTATATAACTCTGACAAAGTGCAGGGTAGTCCATATAACTCTCACAAAGTGCAGGGTAGTCCAATAGACTTATATAACTCCCACAAAGTGCAGGGTAGTCCAATAGACTTCTATAGAACTCCCACAACATGCAGGGTAGTCCAATATACTTATATAACTCTCACAAAGTGCAGGGTAGTCCAATAGACTTCTATAGAACTCCCACAACATGCAGGGTAGTCCAATAGACTTATATAACTCTCACAAAGTGCAGGGTAGTCCAATAGACTTCTATAGAACTCCCACAACATGCAGGGTAGTCCAATAGACTTATATAACTCTCACAAAGTGCAGGGTAGTCCAATAGACTTATATAACTCTCACAAAGTGCAGGGTAGTCCAATCGACTTATATAACTCTCACACAGTGCAGGGTAGTCCAATAGACTTATATAACTCTCACAAAGTGCAGGGTAGTCCAATAGACTTATATAACTCTCACAAAGTGCAGGGTAGTCCAATAGACTTATATAACTCTCACAAAGTGCAGGATCGTCCAATAGACTTATATAACTCTCACAAAGTGCAGGGTAGACCGTAGTCCAATAGACTTATATAGAACTCCCACAAAGTGCAGGGTAGTCCAATATACTTATTTAGAACACGGCTCTCTTGAATACTCGATTCTGATTGGTCAATCAACAAGATTCACCGGTCATTATTTCTCGACAACCGACCGCTGCTCTCCACACCTGGATTAATCAGTTGATAAGAGCTTTTTGTCAGCAAACACTACTAATTAGGCCAACCAGTTGCAGCTGTGGTGTCTTGTGTGCCAATTACGAATGAAACCGCTTTGTCGTTGAAAACGCTATTAAAAAATCTATTTGAATAATTATTTTTGTCAGATTATTGAATGATTTAGTTGTAGGCCATGTTCTAAGCGGGATAATGTATATTGAGGTGGTGATTACTGGGAAATAATGACCTTCAGGTGAATCATTAAGCCCTCCGCTGCGCGTCGGGCTCAATCATCACCTGTTGGTCATTATTTCCCCCGTAATCACCGCCTCAATATACATTATCCCTTACATAACTCCCACAAAGTGCAGGGTAGTCCAATAGACTTATATAACTCTCACAAAGTGCAGGATAGTCCAATAGACTTATATAACTCTCACAAAGTGCAGGGTAGTCCAATAGACTTATATAGAACTCCCACAAAGTGCAGGGTAGTCCAATATACTTATATAACTCCCACAAAGTGCAGGATAGTCCAATAGACTTATATAGAACTCCCACAAAGTGCAGGGTAGTCCAATAGACTTCTATATAACTCCCGCAAAGTGCAGGATAGTCCAATAGACTTCTATAGAACTCCCACAACATGCAGGGTAGTCCAATAGACTTCTGTAGAACTCCCACAACATGCACGGTAGTCCAATAGACTTCTAGAACTCACACAAATTGCAGGGTAGTCCAATACACTTCTATAGAACTCCCACAACGTGCAGGCTAGTCCAATATACTTCTATAGAACTCCCACAATATGCAGGCTAGTCCAATAGACTTCTATAGAACTCCCACAACATGCAGGGTAGTCCAATAGACTTCTGTAGAACTCCCACAACATGCACGGTAGTCCAATAGACTTCTAGAACTCACACAAATTGCAGGGTAGTCCAATACACTTCTATAGAACTCCCACAACGTGCAGGGTAGTCCAATACACTTCTATAGAACTCCCACAACATGCAGGGTAGTCCAATAGACTTCTAGAACTCACACAAATTGCAGGGTAGTCCAATACACTTCTATAGAACTCCCACAACGTGCAGGGTAGTCCAATAGACTTCTATAGAACTCCCACAACATGCAGGGTAGTCCAATAGGTATAGGTAGGTAGGTAAGTACTTTATTAATCCGTGAGGAAATTCAGGTATCCAGTATAGATAGACTTCTAGAACACCCACAACATGCAGGGTAGTCCGATAGACTCCCATATAACTCCCACAAAGTGCAGGGTAGTCCAATAGACTTCTATAGAACTCCCACAAAGTGCAGGGTAGTCCAATATAATTATATAGCTCTCACAACATGCAGGGTAGTCCTATAGACTTCTGTGGAACCCCCACACCATGCAGGGTAGTCCAATAGACTCCTAAACAGTTTGTTCAGGACATAGACTGTATCACCTGTGAAACAGACAGTGTGTTCAGGACATAGACTGTATCACCTGTCAAACAGACAGTGTGTTCAGGACATAGACTGTATCACCTGTCAGGTGGAGTGGCCTCCACCTGTAAAAACCCTTCCTGTTTTGGGGGTCGTCTCATTGTTGCCCCTCTAGTGCAGGTTGATCATTTTCATTTCCAAACAATGTGGTATCCTTTCATTCCTAACACATTACCCAGTCCATGTTCCTAACACATTACCCAGTCCATGTTCCTAACACATTACCCAGTCCATGTTCCTAACACATTACCCAGTCCATGTTCCTAACACATTACCCAGTCCATGTTCCTAACACATTACCCAGTCCATGTTCCTAACACATTACCCAGTCCATGTTCCTAACACATTACCCAGTCCATGTTCCTAACACATTACCCAGTCCATGTTCCTAACACATTACCCAGTTCATGTCTCTAACACATTACCCAGTCCATGTTCCTAACACATTACCCAGTCCATGTTCCTAACACATTACCCAGTCCATGTTCTTAACACATTACCCAGTCCATGTTCCTAACACATTACCCAGTCCATGTTCCTAACACATTACCCAGTCCATGTTCCTAACACATTACCCAGTCCATGTTCCTAACACATTACCCAGTTCATGTTCCTAACCCATTACCCAGTCCATGTTCCTAACACATTACCCAGTCCATGTTCCTAACACATTACCCAGTTCATGTTCCTAACACATTACCCAGTTCATGTCTCTAACACATTACCCAGTCCATGTTCCTAACACATTACCCAGTCCATGTTCTTAACACATTACCCAGTTCATGTTCCTAACACATTACCCAGTTCATGTTCTTAACACATTACCCAGTTCATGTTCCTAACACATTACCCAGTTCATGTTCTTAACACATTACCCAGTTCATGTTCCTAACACATTACCCAGTCCATGTTCTTAACACATTACCCAGTTCATGTTCCTAACACATTACCCAGTTCATGTTCTTAACACATTACCCAGTTCATGTTCCTAATACATTACCCAGTCCATGTCCCTAACACATTACCCAGTCCATGTTCCTAACACATTACCCAGTTCATGTTCTTAACACATTACCCAGTTCATGTTCTTAACACATTACCCAGTCCATGTTCCTAACACATTACCCAGTCCATGTTCCTAACACATTACCCAGTTCATGTTCTTAACACATTACCCAGTTCATGTTCCTAACACATTACCCAGTCCATGTTCCTAACACATTACCCAGTTCATGTCTCTAACACATTACCCAGTCCATGTTCCTAACACATTACCCAGTCCATGTTCCTAACACATTACCCAGTCCATGTTCCTAACACATTACCCAGTCCATGTTCCTAACACATTACCCAGTCCATGTTCCTAACACATTACCCAGTCCATGTTCCTAACACATTACCCAGTCCATGTTCCTAACACATTACCCAGTCCATGTTCCTAACACATTACCCAGTCCATGTCCCTAACACATTACCCAGTCCATGTTCCTAACACATTACCCAGTCCATGTCTCTAACACATTACCCAGTCCATGTTCCTAACACATTACCCAGTCCATGTTCCTAACACATTACCCAGTTAATGTCTCTAACACATTACCCAGTCCATGTTCCTAACACATTACCCAGTTCATGTTCCTAACACATTACCCAGTCCATGTTCCTAACACATTACCCAGTCCATGTTCCTAACACATTACCCAGTCCATGTTCCTAACACATTACCCAGTCCATGTTCCTAACACATTACCCAGTTCATGTCTCTAACACATTACCCAGTTCATGTTCCTAACACATTACCCAGTCCATGTTCCTAACACATTACCCAGTTCATGTTCCTAACACATTACCCAGTTCATGTTCCTAACACATTACCCAGTCCATGTTCCTAACACATTACCCAGTCCATGTTCCTAACACATTACCCAGTCCATGTTCCTAACACATTACCCAGTCCATGTTCCTAACACATTACCCAGTCCATGTTCCTAACACATTACCCAGTCCATGTTCCTAACACATTACCCAGTCCATGTTCCTAACACATTACCCAGTTCATGTCTCTAACACATTACCCAGTCCATGTTCCTAACACATTACCCAGTCCATGTTCCTAACACATTACCCAGTTCATGTTCCTAACACATTACCCAGTTCATGTTCCTAACACATTACCCAGTCCATGTTCCTAACACATTACCCAGTCCATGTTCCTAACACATTACCCAGTCCATGTTCCTAACACATTACCCAGTCCATGTTCCTAACACATTACCCAGTCCATGTTCCTAACACATTACCCAGTCCATGTTCCTAACACATTACCCAGTCCATGTTCCTAACACATTACCCAGTCCATGTTCCTAACACATTACCCAGTCCATGTTCCTAACACATTACCCAGTTCATGTTCCTAACACATTACCCAGTCCATGTTCCTAACACATTACCCAGTCCATGTTCCTAACACATTACCCAGTTCATGTTCCTAACACATTACCCAGTCCATGTTCCTAACACATTACCCAGTCCATGTCTCTAACACATTACCCAGTCCATGTCAGGATATCCAGCAGGATTTTTTCCCCATTGAGATCTGATGTGTTTTCAAAGTGTTCCTTAATTTCTTTGAGCAGTGTATATGACATAAACATGTTTTCATATTTAAAAAAAATTTATGTTGAATAATAGTAGTCATTGCACGTGGAGTACACGTCACACTGTGACTATCTGATCACACAACCAAATAAATTGTCAATCAAATGTCGTTTTATTCAAAAGACACTATTCAAAGCAATATAAGATCAATATTTCTTGTTTTGCAAGGAACAGTCTAGAAGACACTACTTTGGGGGAACGTAGAGACAACGTCACCTTGTGGCCGGCCGCCACCATTACCTTCTGCTAGATGACGAACCGAAATTCCACAGTCAGGTACGTCACGGTCTAGACAATTTGCTGGGTAGGCTCTCTAGTTTGGGATTAACGCACATTTCTGCCTATGGTAACTCTAAACCTAACCACCGATGATGAGCAGAATGAACCTCCTCAGCACGAGCCCCTAAAACTCAATGACATTCATCCATAATACATAGATCAGCCTCACACAGAGAGCCCCAGGAATGAGTCCGGAAAACATCGATGCTACCACTTCCGGGTTCTTCACTGTTTTCGCCTATGGGATTTTTGAATGGTTTTTTGGCGCGATGCTTCAAATAAGGTCTCTGGGCAATGCAAGCTTAATCAAGGGCGGCTTAATCAAGGGCGGCTTAAGGGCTTAAATCAATTAAGGGCGGCTTTAGCTCAGGAGGTAGAGCGGGTCGGCCAATGACGCAAGGGTTGGCGGCTCGATCCCCGCTCCCTCCCAGCTGCTGTCGTTGTGTCCTTGGGCAAGACACTTAACCCTCCTTGCTCCCGATGGTGTGTAGGCACCCTGCGTGGCAGCCTGCCGCCATCGGTGTATGAATGGGTGAATGTAGACTACCTACTGATTGTAAAGCGCTTTGGATAAAAGCGCTATATAAATGCAGGCCATTTACCATTTAGGCCATTTAATCAAACGCGAACCAGTGTTCAGCGGGATAATCTTCACAAATGAGGACCATTTTTATGAGTTTTGAAGCTTTTACGTGCTGTTAAAAGGGCGGCTAGCTAGCAAACGGCTAAATGAGACAACACTGTTGAGTCGACGGCGATATTATACGTCAATAACGTCATCACTTCAAAAGGACGAACACGGAAATTCTCTTTCCCTCACCTGGTTCAGCCCGGGGTAATCAGAGCACAGCAGCGCACACATCAACAACACTCCAGGTTGAGTGGTGACGTGACGGGGAAGCCTATGCGACACTGTGTGTATACGGTAGTTCTGGATTAGCTTAGCATGAGCTTTTTACTTCTAGGGCTCGCATTTACGCTTCAATACTCATGAAAGTGGTTCTCATGTGTGAAGATTATCCCGCTGAACACTGGTTCGCATTTGATTAAGCTTGCGTTGCCCACAGACCTTATTTGAAGCATCGCACCAAAAACCCATTCAAAAATCCCATAGGCAGAAACAGTGAAGAACCCGGAAGTCCGCGACTTCCGCGTTCCGACTACAAAAATACGTCATCCCTGGGGCTCTCTATATATTTCTGAGTAGCTGCAGATCAATGATAGGGCTCTTTGAATGTTATTTATGAAGCCGTATCTGAAATAGCACAACAAATTATGTTAACACGCCTTTATTTAATTGGCAAGTTCGTTAAACGGAACATGATTCAACTAGAATTAACCTCCTCACAGTTGTACAGTATGTCTCTGCTGACAAGTCAAGTTGCAGTTTACATCCATGTGTGTCTAGACTCATAAAATATGTGGTGAAGTCTTTGACGGAATTTAATAAAAAAGAAATGTCACGCGCAACGCGGCGCGGGCTCGATTCCTAGCTCGGCTGCTGCGTGGCCTCACCTGCACTATTGGCATGACAATTGCCCAACTTTGCACCACTGATGACATCACAATTGCTCGAGTGACCACTGATCACATCATGGAGTGCTCGAGTGACGTCACTCAACGCACAATTGCTCAACTTCAGCCTCGCCCGCAGCTCGGCTGCTGCATGGTCTCGCCTGCACTATTGGCATGCGCAGCGCACAATTGCTCAACTTCGCATCACTGATGACATCACTCACTGATGACATCACAATTGCTCGAGTGACCATCACTGATGATGTGGGACAAAATATGTGGGACACAAATTTAAACAGAGAAACAGACAGAACCCACTTACACAACTGTCTGATGATGTCACTGAGGCCCACCCACTTAGCCATCACAACTGTCTGATGACATCACTCCTCTCCTCTCCTCCCCTTCCCCCTTCTCTCCTCTTGACTTTGTCTGGGTTTAATCCATCAACCCCATGAAAAGAAATAGCACAACGCCCGCGGGACCGTCACTTTCCCCCCCTCCTGTTTTGCCAATTCCCCCTGCTGTCCCAGTCGTTGCTCCGCCCCCTCTGCCGATCTGGGGAGAGTTGTAGACTAGCACCATGCTTCCTCCAGTCGCCAGCCAACTGACCAGAGTGCAGCAACCACGACTCTCGTACTCTTAATCCGGCTTCCCATCCGCAGGCACGGCCAATTGTGCCTGTATGGACGCCCGACCAGGCCGGAGGTAGTGTCACGTGACGTTGGGCCTGAATCACAAGTCAGCATTTCTGGGTATTGCCGGAGGAAACCCCCCCTGGCTCCAATAGTATCATGGCGGATGTCCAGCTGTCTGCGTGCAATTGGTGCATCGTTCAAAATGTCCCGCCCACGAGTTGCGTCACACAAATAAGGAGGTTTGTGACTCCGTGTTCAATCTGTCACACATTGCTTTGTGTCCTTAACCACTTTTCAAGAGTAGTGCACCAGATGTATATCTATCTATCGTTTTCCCCCGATGCAAGAATGAATAAATACTCCGGGGTTATGGCAGCCAATCAGCGTTGAGCGGCGAGTGACTGTTGCCAGCGAAACTTCGCTCGAGTTGGGATATTTCATCTTGGGCGACGAATGAATTCTCACCCTATGGCTCTGTCTCTGTCGCTCGGACGCCCAGCGATTTTTCTCCCAGGCGAATATACGCTCAATTGCTCATTTGGATTGACTTTGTATGTAAACTCGATGCCAGCGAAAAACTTTTAATAGGTCGGTGTGAACGCACCTTAAGCCTGAGGTAACATGGGGGCTCAAACCTGTGACCCCTCGTGTTGGTAGGCAACTGTACGGCTGCACGACCCGGATGCTCTAAAATAAAAAGGCCTGGGGCCCAGTTGAACATAGCACCTTAGGTTAAGATTTCCCTTAGGGTCAGAGTTAAGGTGTCCATAAAATAGAATCGGCTGAAAACACCCTTAAAATCTTGTGCTTATGTTTTCCTTCAAATGTTTAACCTTATGGAGAAGATTTAAGGGTGTTTTGTGCAGCGCCTTAACTCGGACTCTAAGGAAAATCTTAACTTAAGGTGCTTTGTGCAACCGGCCCCCCAGGTCTCGACCCGCTCTATATGAACACTCATGAGATAACTTTTGTTATGAGTTGGCGCTATATAAATACAATTGACTTGACATCGAGGGTGAAGTTGACCTTTGAACCTTTGGATATAAAATGTCAGATCACTTCATGGTGGCGTATGAATGGTGATCGTAGACGCGGGCGCACATGAAAGAGGTGTGTGTACTTGTGTTACCGTGTGAGGTGAGCTGAGGCGAGCCCCTGTGTGTGTCTTCTTCTCTCTAAGACTGTAATTATGGCGTG
This sequence comes from Poromitra crassiceps, assembly GCF_964638095.1. NCBI lineage: Eukaryota > Metazoa > Chordata > Actinopteri > Beryciformes > Melamphaidae > Poromitra > Poromitra crassiceps. The sequence goes on along the minus strand of NC_139644.1, from coordinate 41,861,380 downwards.
CCATTATGGAGCGCAGAACAAAGCCCAGCCCTGCAGCCCTGCAGCACCCAGAGAGGCAGAGAGGGGAAGTACCGCGGCCTCCATTCACACCACAGTTAATAACAATACTCCTCAACGCACTGCAGACAGCGTGGCGTCAACCATCCCACGTGTGTCTCTAGCCTGTCTGAGAGAGAGAGAGTGTGTGTGAGAGAGAGAGAGAGAGAGAGAGAGAGAGAGAGAGACTGTAATGGGTGTGCATGTGTGTGCTGTATGTATGTGAGAAAGTGAGAGAGACTTAGAAGAAAACTCAAGGTTCAAAGCACACCACAGATTGGTTTGAGGAAATACAAAAGCAAATAGTCCATTTATAGGCCTTTCTTATATTGTGAATATGAATTAGCATGTTCACCCAGTAACCAATTAATTAATTATCCTCTTGAAACCAGAGAAAGAGTAACTTGAGGATCATATTTTTGCTATAGAAAATCAGCCCTGAGTGCTTATTTATTATAATAACTGACACAAAATTGAGACAAAATCAAAAAAAGGATTTGGGTTGGTGAAGGGGGGGAAATACCGCAAAAGAGAGATGTCAGATGTCAACCGCTCCAATGGCGCCTTTTGAAATGTGCCCACTGCAATCCTGGGGCAATGTCAGTCAACTGTCACCACTACACTGGCAGAGTGTGTAATGAAACCTCTTGGGAGGGCTTAAAATCTCTGAATCAGCTAAACCTGAGTTTTGCATGTGTTTCAAAGCTGCAAAAGGTTGATTTCCAATAGTGATGTTAGTGAAATTAAAATTTTGTTAAAGGTTCTGAAATTGGCAAAAAGTTAAATCTGTCGCCAGACTATGTGCTCTTAGCCCTGGGCTATCTAAGAATAGGGCTAAGATAGCCCCGGGCTAACTAAACCTCACCTCTGCACTAAGACTACAAATACAATAGTCTAGTTTCATTCCAGAAATAATGTCTCAGACTATTTTCAATGATGGAAGACTACTTCCCCTAATCAATGTCTGATTAACAATCTCATTCATTAATCCATTGTTCCTTCCATTCATCTCTCTCTCCCCCTGCAGCAACGCCACTCATTCATAAATATGCACGCCGTCATTCTGTCCAATCAATGTCTCCCACGCTTTCCCCTGCTGGCCAATCACCTAACTGGAGTTCTATATGAGTTCCCTCGTATTTTAGAATGTTGTAACACTCTGTGTGTGTCTCCTCTCAGTGATGGTCTTCACCATAGCAGTTGCTTCGCCCCACCTCCTCCCCTGAACACCACCAATGTCATGACTCCTGTAGAACTCCCTATGGGGGGATTCTCTATCCTATAAATCACTGACGTCCTCCTCACGTCTCAGAGGAGCGTCATCACACCATGGAGTCATACGCCAAATCTAAGTGTTGTTTGTTGCATCATTAAAGTTTATTGTACTTTCCTTCTAGTCTCTCAACATTGAAATAGCACTCACCACCATAATGGCACAATGTATAGTGAATTCCCTGTGTGAAGGATTATCATTATCGTTACAATACAGCCGTAGTCTTTAGACTTACTCTAGACATACCCATTAATTTAGACATACCTGTACTCTTTAGACTTACTCTAGAGACATACCCATTACTTTAGACATACTCGTACTCTTTAGTAGACTTAGTCATACCCGTTACTTTAGACATACCCGTACTCTTTAGACTTACTTTAGACATACCCGTACTCGTTAGACTTACTCTAGACATAACCGTTACTTTAGACATACCCGTACTCGAGTCATATTCTGTAAAAACCTGGCGGCCATTAACTGCTGATGATCTGAAACATGTGAGCTGATGGTGTTTATGTGACAAAATCAGGTGTTTGCATTTCATGGATTGCATTTTACAATGTAATAAGTTGGCAAAAGATATATACTGTAGGCCTAGCTCATTTTCCTATATATATATATATATATATATATATATATATATATACATGTATATATATAGGTTTCAGTATACATGCTACAGCATGCGCTGGGATGCGTCATCAGTGATGTTGACTGGGGTCGTGGGGTGTTTCGGGTCTGACAACATCATACACCCTCGCCCAGTAGACCCAGCCGAGGCCGATTACGACCCCGACCCAGAAGCAGCCGCTCACGGATCAGCCTTCCTACTCTGTCTGCAACGTTGCCCACGGAAGGGTTGATCACGCTCAATCTGCTGCAATAGAGTTTAGTGCTACACCGCAGTATTGTGAGACCTTCGGTGCATGGAGGTCTAAGGCCCTGTGGGGTGATTCCAGGCCGGGCACCTCCTTCGTCTCACCAGAACCTCCTGCTGAGAAAGGCAATCCTACTATGCCGTACCATGGGCAGGGAGGATGCCTCAAGGAGGCCTGTGCGCTGCACGTCATTCACCTGCGCCGAGCACCTCGCTCTAGCCTGAAGGACCCCAGGCCGCGCCGATGTTTACGCAGATTTTCAGGAGGCTAATCCGTAGCGATTGTGGATTTCTCCCTCACGAGAGAGCCAGGCTGGGGTGCTAAAACCCATCCCGTACCGGGTGCCGTCTCTCCGACCGTCAACTGTCTCTCCAGCTTGTCACCAAACTATACTTGGTTGTCACCTAGTCTATTCCTAAGTGTCACTGGCCAGGGGGAGCCAGGATTGTAGGTTTCAGTATACATGCTACAGCATGCGCTGGGATGCGTCATCAGTGATGTTGACTGGGGTCGTGGGGTGTTTCGGGTCTGACAACATCATACACCCTCGCCCAGTAGACACAGCCGAGGCCGATTACGACCCCGACCCGCATCCCAGAAGCAGCCGCTCACCGATCAGCCTTCCTACTCTGTCTGCAACGTTGCCCACGGAAGGGTTGATCACGCCCAATCCGCTGCAATAGAGCTTAGTGCTACACCGCAGTATTGAAAGACCCTTCGGTGCATGGAGGTCTAAGGCCCTGTGGGGTGATTCCAGGCCGGGCACCTCCTTCGTATATATATATATATATATATATATATATATATATATATATATATATATATATATCAAACAGGGCTACTTTGTCATTCTTTGTAGGTTCTCAACCTTTTTACACCAAAGTAGCACCTCAGAAATGACCACCATATGAAAGTATGAGAGGGAGCCCCGTGCACGTACCACCAGTGGTCCCCTTACCACAGGTTGAGAACCACAGGGTTAGACGACTTGTTGATTCATTGATATTCTGATATTGAAAGACTTCTTTTGGGCACAGCTTCATTGAAAGTGTCCGTTCAATGACCTCCACAATGACCACTGGATGAACTGAACACTACAAACAGAGAAAGAAAAGAGGATATTGTTTTCACCAGCTGTGCCTGTGTTCGTCTTAGATCTTACCCTTACCCTGTAGTTGACCTTGAGTATTTATCATCCTATTAAACTAGTCTGCTAATAGTGAAAAATGTCGGGTGGGGGGGGGGGGGGGGGGGGGGTGGAGCTTATGTCCTAATTGTCCTTGTGCACAGCTGACAGAGGGGGCAGATGCAGTGCCTCTGTAACTGCACCGCTTTTCCCACTGCCTTTCTGCCTGCCAATGTGAGAGAGCCATGATCAAAGATAGCACGGCCGTTGGCTTTTTTCACTGGCAGATTGGAGTTTTAGTTCCACAAACATTTCTCAAAGGCAGAGCTGATCTGGAGGCAGAAATCATCTCATTGGTTGAGTTCAATCTCAGTGGGCGGCGCCAAAGAACCACCATTTTTCTGCCTGAGTAAATGAGTTTTATAGTGAGTAAGTGGTGAGTTTTATAGTTTTCTCCCGGACCGTCTGCCGCTGTAAAATAAGAAATGTTCTTCTGGCTCTCTGTCTCTCTCTGTCTCTCTCTCTCTCTCTCTCTGTCTCTCTCTCTCTCTCTCTGTGTGTGTGTCTCTCTCTCTCTCTCTCTCTCTCTCTCTGTGTCTCTCTCTCTCTGTGTGTGTGTCTCTCTCTCTCTCTCTCTCTCTCTCTCTCTCTGTGTGTGTGTGTCTCTCTCTCTCTCTCTCTCTCTCTCTCTCTGTGTCTCTCTCTCTCTCTCTCTCTGAGCGGATGTCCCACCTTTTGGTGGAACATCCGCTCATTAATCCAATGCAGTGCCAGTCCTGACCTCCAGGGGCCCTAAGCAAGATTCTGCTAAGGGCCCCTCCTACCTGGGCTGCCTGTACCTGTATCACCTGTGCCTCTCTGAGAATATCTATCTATCTATCTATCTATCTATCTATCTATCTATCTATCTATCTATCTATCTATCTATCTATCTATCTATCTATCTATCTATCTATCTATCTGTATCTCCATGAGGAGTGCAGTGATCCAGTTTATCTTTTCTTCTGCCTGGTGCCCACAAGTTGCTAAAGCTAGTGTCATTTTGTGCACAATAAACACTGCTGCAAATTGATGTTTATCAAACACAGAGCACCCCATTGCAAGTGGCTGGCAAGATGCACTGCGCCAATGGCAAACAAACACACTGTTAGACAGACTACAGAAAGATACTATATGCATTGCAAGCTGCGTTAGCATGTCAACTTAACGTTACGTTGCTGAAGTGAAGTTATGGTTATGGGAATGATGTGTGGGTGGGTCGGTAAATGAGAGCCTTTATGTATCGTATTGTATGTTGTCTGTTTGCTTATGTTGCATTGTACCGTTTTGTGTTGGACCCCCTTGAAAACGAGATGGTTCATCTCAAGGGGCTATCCATTAAATACAATTTCAAGTGACAACAAGCCACAGACAGAGGTGACTGAGTGAACACGTTTCTACCTGACTGACTGCTATTGTCGCAGTTCACTTTCATGTTTTTTCTTCTTTTTTCATTGCCAAGGGTTAGGGCGTGGTCTGCCCAAAACTATACAGCAACCGGTCAAGAGGCTGCTAGCGGAATATATTTTATATATGTATATATATATATATATATATATATATATATATATATATATATATATATATATATATATATATATATATATATGAATATAATGTAACAACTTGCAATTTATATATATATATATCCTGTTGCAAAAATTGGTTAAAACATTGTTTTCTTTTTCATTTAAACTCGTGTTGGCAGCGCATAACTTTTATATCCAGGCTGAGGCAGTTGCCTGTCAACTTGTCAAGGAAGCGCAGCCGGAGCTTGTCAAAATAAATACTCGTCCCATTGGCTCATGGAGCATGGGCGCCTGGCCAATCCCGGTGCTTGACTGCTGCGTAGGCGGGCACAGGGCGTGGTCTGCCCAAAACTGCGCTGGGTTCCATAATAACGGGAGCGTATAGGGCGGACTGGCTCTGGTCCAATTATCTTCACCAGAGTTTCCCTTTCCATTTTGACCAAGTTCCCCTGCATGAAGTACAGACTGTCTCTGCATGAAGTACAGACTGTCTCTGCATGAAGTACAGACTGTCTCTGCATGAAGTACAGACTGTCTCTGCATGAAGTACAGACTGTCTCTGGAGCATTCAAACATGGTGGAATAGATGGACTGGCTTGAGAGACTTAAGGTCCTTACACATTGGGAACACATTCGTGCGATTAATTCGCATGTCAATAATATTTTCCAAACCTGCATCAGTTAATGGGCACGGTGGCTCAGTGGTAGAGCTGTCGCCTCACAGTCAGAAGGTCCTGAGTTCGATTCTCGCCTGGGACATTGTGGGCGCTGTGGTTGTGTTCCCCCCCATATCTTCAGTGCCTACTGCCCAGGTGGGGTATCTCGTCGTAAGGGCCTTTCTCTCTGTGTGGAGTTTGCATGTTCTCCCCATGCTCCCCCAGGGGGTTCCTCCGTATATAACCCCCCCACTAAAAACATGCAGAAGATCAGATCGTCATGGTCATCCGACCAGTGACGACAACATCCGAAGTTGGTCCCCGGGCGCTGTACGAGAAAGCGACCACTGCTCCTGGCCTGCCCCCCGGAGGAAAGGACATGCCTGGATGGGTTAAAGGCAGAGGACACTTTTCACCGGCCACTGTCAGCATGAGTGTGTTGTGGCCGCAGGCATGTGTTGTGGTGTTCGTGTGACAATAAAAGACGGGGTTTGTCCCGTTACGAGAGTTTTTTTTTTAATGCAACCGTGCATACCAACGGCGAAGTTTCGCCGAGCGTTATTGTGGTGTTTATTTTTTCGAACCAAGGTCGATTTTTCAGAAATTCGCTTCCTACGTGTACACATCTGTGGCTGTGATTGACAGGTGGGTCAAAACTCGCATCGCAATTTCGTGCCGTATATTCGCATCGCTCTTGATGTGTAAGGACCTTAAGTATAGCGGACCATGCTGCCACTGTCAAATACAATAATAAAAGAGCTCGTGCTAATAATGCCCAGTGTACATCAACGGTCATGTAGCATGTGTTTTCAGGTTAGCTGGTATGGACGGAGATCTTTTCTGAGAAGGCGCTTAAACCTGTGCGGACAGAGAATGTTTATCCTGCTCTGTTCATACAACGTTCTAGTTTGCATGAACGTTCTAGGATGTAGGTTGACATTAGACTAGCCCAGTGAAAAAGACAGGAGTGACAGTAAAGATGAGCTAGCAGCAAGCTAATGATCTCCCGCTCCCGGCGGATGCTCTCTCCTACAGGTAGCAGGTCATCCTGATTTCAGCAGATCCAGCTGCTAGCTGTTGCTCCAGTGTCGCTGGTGCTGCTGGTGGCATCTGGATCAGGCCCGGCGCCACGAGGGGGCCTAAGGGGGCTTTGCCCCCTCAGTTCAATTTTCTGCCCCCTCACTTAATTTTTTTTCTTTTTTTTAAAGAATAGTTCATCTATAAAGACCAGTTGGGCAATGTTTGTACCTGACATGGCACGTCAATTCAATTCTGTGTCCTCTCTGTCTGTCTGTGTCCTCTGTCTCTGTGTCCTCTCTGTCTGTCTGTGTGTCCTCTGTCTGTGTCCTCTCTGTCTGTCTGTCTGTCTGTCTGTCTGTCCTCTGCCTGTGTCCTCTCTGTCTGTCTGTCTGTGTGTCCTCTGTCTGTATCCTCTCTGTCTGTCTGTCTGTGTCCTCTGTCTGTGTGTCCTCTGTCTGTGTCCTCTCTGTCTGTCTGTCTGTCTGTCTGTCTGTCTGTGTCCTCTGTCTGTGTGTCCTCTGTCTGTGTCCTCTCTGTCTGTCTGTCTGTGTCCTCTGTCTGTGTGTCCTCTGTCTGTGTCCTCTCTGTTTGTCTGTCTGTGTCCTCTGTCTGTGTGTCCTCTGTCTGTGTCCTCTGGCTCTGTGTCCTCTCTGTCTGTCTGTGTCCTCTGTCTCTGTGTCCTCTCTGTCTGTCTGTGTGGCCTCTGTCTGTGTCCTCTCTGTCTGTCTGTCTGTCTGTCTGTGTGTCTGTGTGTCCTCTGCCTGTGTCCTCTCTGTCTGTCTGTCTGTGTGTCCTCTGTCTGTGTCCTCTGTCTCTGTGTCCTCTCTGTCTGTGTGTCCACTGTCTCTGTGTCCTCTCTGTCTGTCTGTGTGTCCTCTGTCTGTGTCCTCTCTGTCTGTCTGTGTGTCCTCTGTCTGTGTCCTCTCTGTCTGTCTGTGTGTCCTCTGCCTGTGTCCTCTCTGTCTGTCTGTCTTTCTGTGTGTCCTCTGTCTGTGTCCTCTCTGCCTGTCTGTGTGTCCTCTGTCTGTGTCCTCTCTGTCTGTCTGTGTGTCCTCTGTCTGTGTCCTGTCTGTCTGTCTGTCTGTCTGTGTCCTCTCTGTCTGTCTGTCTGTGTCCTCTCTGTCTGTCTGTCTGTGAGTCATCTCTAGTCGTGTTTCCATTACTCTCAGAAATGCGCAAAATCTATATATCGCAACAGAAAGTGGGTAATGGAAACACGTGAATTTTGAAAAACCTCCCAAATATCGCAAAAAGTTTTTTCGCTCTCATGAGGTGGTTTTTCAGACGTGTCGATATAGAAGTTTATCGCAAAAGTGTAATGGAAACACATTTTTCGCATTTGCACGTCATGTGACCCATATTATCCCTTGGAAAAGGAGCGGAAAATAAGTTTGGTAAGTAAGGTTCGATAGCCGTGTCAAAACCTCCGCAGCAAGTGGAAAACTTTGAAGCAACGCTACCTAGCAGAAAGACGAGTGTTATGCAAAAGCGTAGCCGGGCAAATTAGATAATGTTTAATGGCAGAAATCGGTCCATGGTGACAGCAGGCTGCCTGTGTGCGCGCATTTGGCACAGCGGCGAGATGAGAGGATGAAAAGCACACACTGGTGCGGTGGTGCTGTCTGAAGTGAATACAGTGACTGTGAGTAGGCTAATACATTGCACACGTTTCAGGTGCAATTATAGAACCAAATCAGCCTTTTCCCCCCTCCATCTCTAAATCGGACCAGTTGTAGGCTATTAGGCTACCTTTTTTCCTCTGCCTGTCGCGCTGACTGCATTCACGCAGCCAGCAACATTTTGCGACTCATTTTCTTTTGAATTGATAATCAGGCTCGTTTATATGCATTGTAACTTCATGTTGGGATTTGCATTGACCATTGGTTGGATTTGAGCATGCAGGGGACGGGATATAGGGCAGAAGATCCCCGTATGTAATCACTGTGGCAGCTGCTGCAACGGGGAATCACTCAAACGCAACTTCAATGGAAACGCCTACAAGTCGCAATTGTACATTGTCGAAGTTGTAGAAATATCGCAATTCTTTTGCGAAAAACTGTAATGGAAACACAGCTTCTGTCTGTGTCCTCTCTGTCTGTCTGTCTGTCTGTCTGTCTGTCTGTCTGTGTCCTCTCTGTCTGTCTGTCTGTCTGTCTGTCTGTGTCCTCTCTGTCTGTCTGAGTGTCCTCTCTGTCTCAGAGTGTGGTGTGTATGGGTGTTTGCTTGTTCATATATCTTTTCATTCACATGTAGTGGCGTGTGTACATAAAGAAATCTGCTAATCCTTGAACAGTGCACAGGATTAGATGACTTGTCTCTGTATTCTCTGTATTTTCTCTACTAAACTCTAAACCTCATTTCCAAAACAATCATCATCATTATGACCAATGTGGTCAAAGTGTTTTGAAGTGGTGTTGGGAATGAGGCCAGGGCCTAATCCTCTTTTGGCTTACACAGAACCTGCAGAGCTGGTAGGGTTCTTACACAGAACCTGCAGAGCGGGTAGGGTTCTTACACAGAACCTGCAGAGCTGGTAGGGTTCTTACACAGAACCTGCAGAGCTGGTGGTAGGGTTATTACACAGAACCTGCAGAGCTGGTGGTAGGGTTATTACACAGAACCTGCAGAGCTGGTAGGGTTATTACACAGAACCTGCAGAGCGGGTAGGGTTCTTACACAGAACCTGCAGAGCGGGTAGGGTTCTTACACAGAACCTGCAGAGCTGGTAGGGTTCTTACACAGAACCTGCAGAGCTGGTAGGGTTCTTACACAGAACCTGCAGAGCTGGTAGGGTTCTTACACAGAACCTGCAGAGCTGGTAGGGTTCTTACACAGAACCTGCAGAGCTGGTAGGGTTCCAGTGTTTTGCTCATGGACACCTCAGCAGGGCGGATGACTTGCTGACACATGCATGGGCTGTGTGTGTCTTAAAGCCCCATTAAGTCACTTCTTGACCTTAATATAACAGCTTTTTAATCATTTTGATGGTACAGTGACTTCCCACACCGCCCTCCGAAGGCCTGTTCTGTTCTTGCAGTATGGTGTCCGCATCCCAGAGCGGCTTGACAGTGACTTGCCTGTAACTTTTATGCCTATTTCCTGCACAGTGCCTTCAAATATATATATATATAGTAGAGGGAGTCTCTTGCGCTTCAACCCCTCCACATAGGGAGGTCGGTGCTCCCAGAAGAGGACAAAACTCTGAAGAAGACGCTGTGTGCGTCAGTGCTTTGTACCTATTAAATAATTTCTAGTGATTTCGTGTGCTCCAGTCCTCTCTTTGGGTTCAGTCTTTACTGAAGTGGCCCATTGAACCTTTTCCAATATATATATATATATATATATATATATATATATATTAGGGCTGCTCGATTATGGCAAAAATCATAATCACGATTATTTTGATTGATATTGAGATCACGATTATTTAACACGATTATTGACATCATTGACATTGAGAACATCATGCATTTATTGAACATTGACACTGGCTTTTCTTTTTAACATTGGATGTCTTTGCATTTTAGATATAATTGAAAATAAATAAATAAATAAATAAATAAATAAATAAATAAATAAATAATAAAAGTGCAAAGATTTAGAAATAAAATAAAAACTAAAATAAATATACTGTAGGCCTACTATGTTGCAGTGAACTGCCACAACCAACTGCAACTATTAATCTACATTCAATATGTTGGTAAACATCTGAATTAGTAGTCCTTAAACCTCAAATCTAACCAAATGAGCGCTATTGAGTAACGTTCGTTTACATTAGGCTACATTAAATTACTCATTTGGCAGATGGTTTTATCCAAAGCGACTTACGTTTAGGTTCATAATAGGCTATTGTTAATGTTTATCTGTGAGATCGTTAGCTGTTGAATGCATATTCATGCATCATATCAATGCGGTCGCATTGTAAAGAGTGTCCTGAATCGATGACTGTGTTGTGGCAGGAGTAACTAGATGTCTTTTTGTTCATTTAGCGTTATTTCTTGGTCATAGACCACTTTGTGAGTGGATTTCAAGAGATTAAACAGAGGGAGAGGTCATTGCGGGGTGCTGCCACGACCGCGCATATCTTGACAGGTGAGTCAAAACTCGCATCGCAATTCCATGCTGTATATTCGCATCGCTCATCAGTTACACATCAAGAGCGATGCGAATATACAGCACGGAATTGCGATGCGAGTTTTGACCCACCTGTCACAGCCACAGACTTGGAACAAACAGTGCAAGATATGCGCAGTGTAAGGACCTTTAAACTCGGCAAAACCATAGTGTTTCCACCCCACATACATTGTTTCACCTCTCTTCTCGACCAGCGGCTCTCTTTCTGTGAAATAAGCGGGGAGGAGAAAGCCTGTGGCTCTTCCCACGACAGTCACAACTCGAGCTGGTGTGCTTTGGGGGAGGGGCCGAGCAAAGGAAGGGGTGCGCTTGCTTTATAACACAAGACAGAACGAGAGAGACAAGAGCCGCAAAATCGTTTGATGTCAATTATCTTGTTTTCATAATCGTGGACAGCCCAAATCGTAATCTAGATTAAAATTCGATTAATCGAGCAGCCCTAATATATATATATATATATATATATATATATATATTTTAAACAGCTGAAAAAAACGATCAGGGTGCTTTTATTGTGAAGTGCGTTTAGGAAGTGAAGTTTCACATTGTAGCTTGATTAGCAGCGTGATTGCTGAAACAAGTTAAGACAACAACCCAACATTTGATGATATTTGGAGCTATTTTTCCAGCAGCAAGTTATGAAAATATTATAATATCAGTGAGAGGGAAAAACCTTTATGAGCATGTGAAATAGCAAGTGTGGGCGTGTGCGCGTGTGAAGAGGTTAAATTGCGTGACTCTCACTCTCAAAGGGTGAGACTTGGCAGCTCAACATTTGGTGATATTTGGAGCTATTTTTTCCAGTCAACCGGTTATAAACACTCCAGAAAGGTTAGAAAAGTAAAGAGTAGGCCTACAAGTAGAAAGAGTCAAATAAGGCTGATACAGTAGAGCATTGACAGAATGGGCTTTTAAAGGGCCTCAGTTCTTCACCTTGCTGCAGGGCCGGTCTTACCATTAGGCAAAGGTAGGCCATTGCTCCCTGACAGGGAGCTATCCACATTATCCAGTGTGCTGACATGAGTTTATTTTTCAACTAGATCATTTATTTGACCTACTGACCTGATGTCCTCTACCTATTTCTTCAGGCAATTGCCACCACACTTTTTTTTCCCCAATCGGCGCAGGTCAGGCGAGGCGTGGGTACATGCAAGGTTCACGTTGAGGCGCCCTGTGTACACAGCCTCATTGCCTAAAAAGGACACCTATTTAAAAGCGTGGGTAAAGGCAAGGCGTAGGCAAGGCTTGGGTGCTGTGTGTGAACGAAGCGTATGGCTCTGGGTGTGTGCGCACAGGCGCGCACGGCTCTGGGTGTGTTTGCTTGGATGTTTTGAGGTGTGGGTCCATGCATGCTCATGCAGCCTGAGGGGGACTACAGTAGGCGTGCCCACTTTGTGCAGCCTGAGGGGGACTACAGTAGGCGTGCCCACTTTGTGCAGCAGATTGAGTTAATTGGTGCAAAGAGACGAGAAAGGAGAGAAGACATTCCACAGCCAAGTGCGGTCTAATGGGGGAAAAGGATGTACAGAATAGAGTGTGGAGCTAAACACAAATGACCTGTATATGTCCTGCATTTTGTTATGTGGACAATAATGATTAACATGTTTATACATTTCCAAACAACTATCCACTCCTATTAGCCGGAATAGTATAATCAGATGAACGTGTTTACATGACCCATGTTTGTATTGCAGTATTCTCAAACTCACACTGGGAAGGAAGTATTGACGCATGTTAATGTTGTCACGTCAATGACCTGTGGCCACACTGTTTTTTTTTATTATAAAACGGATAGATTTCTGTCCGTTGGGTCAGTGTTGTTCATGTTGAACCTAGCGTTAGCTAACCTGTTAAAATAGCACTGTAGCAGCCTATATATTCAACTGACCTGGTAACCCCACAATCACTCCGACATGATGCCAGGCTGTCTCCCTTTTGCTTTTGTTTTTTGTTCTCTTTTGAAGTCACATTGTACAACAACGGGACGGTGTACAGTACACTGCATTAATAATCGCCTC
>NC_139644.1:41828668-41838668 GCF_964638095.1 Poromitra crassiceps | reverse complement strand
TCGGTTATTATGTCATCAGTGATTATATCATCAGTGATGTCACTCGAGCAATTGGATGTGATTGGTGATGATGTCATCAGCGATGTCATCAGTTATGTCCTATCAGTGAGTGATGTTATCAGTGATGATGTCATCAGCGATGTCATCAGTTATGTCCTATCAGTGAGTGATGTTATCAGTGATGATGTCATCAGCGATGTCATCAGTTATGTCCTATCAGTGAGTGATGTTATCAGTGATGATATCATCAGCTTGTCACTCGAGCAATTATGATTAATCTGTGATGTCATCAGTAATGATGTCATCAGTTTGTCACTCGAGTAATGCGTTCAAGTGGGCTCGTGTTTACCGTAAATATGACATAAATCCACTTGAACGGCCCCCTCATGTGGTGTTCACGACTTGGTATGTGGAATCTTTCTGAAAGCTTCGACTTGTGACGTGTCTTGTGACGTTTTCACAAAATGGTGGACGCCATTTTGATGGAAATTAAATATTCCATTTTGATGGAAAGTAAATATATTAGCCATATAGAGCTTTTCATAGTAATTTTATTGTCTGAGGAACATGTTGATATTCTCAACAGTCTCATCTTGTTTCCTCTGTCATTATGCCTTTGCATTTCCAGCATTAACATAGTTAGCCGCTTCACTAGCTGTATAGCTGTTATAGCCTCGGTGGCTTCTATCGTGCATTCCTTTATAACTGGGAACTGGTAATCTTACGACTTCAAAGGTCATGGCTGGGACGGTGACGTCACCAGAGCTGGTATTTCCCATCCCAAACTCGTAGGAGCCTCAGCAGCCCCGACCTCAAAAATCCAAGATGGCTGTGCCGCGCAACAACAGTAGTTATAATCGTAGTAATGTTGTTTAGCACTTCTGTTTTGGTTGTGTCTTATTAAATCAGCTGTACACACAGCACTGCCTAACTTCTATCTGTGTGGACATGAGGCTGCAGTGTTTATGCGCAAAATGCCGCGAAATGCCCTGTTATCAACTGTTATTGCTAACAATGGCTAGTCTGGCTAGCGACTGGATCTGACCAATGAACAGTGAACTTCCCAGCTCAAGTTTTCTGCAAATGGAACGTTAACAAAATGGATGTGACGTCATTTAGCCTCAACATCCCAGTTATTTTGCGATAAAGGAATGCACCACTAGTCAACTGCGCATTTTCACGATGTGACCACTTGAATGGCAAGCAGGAGCCCTCTTGAACGCAGCATAATAATTTTGATGAAGTGATTTTGTCAGCAGTGATGTCACTTGAGTTATCGTGATGCCATTGGTGATGATGTCATCAGTGATGTCACTCGAGCAATTGTGATGTATGTCATCAGTGATGTCACTCGAGCAATTGTGGTTATCTGTATACTGTATGTATGTATGTGTGTGTGTGTGTGTATATATATATATATATATATATATATATATATATATATATACTCCATATTGTATATATTGGACTGCACTTGCAATGTTGTGATTGTCTTTTTGTTGTTTTTCCCATTTCTTTATCTCTGAATATTGACATGACCGCTACGCTGCATAATGACACTAAAGACAAATTCCTTGTATGTAATCTTGCATATTGTGGCAATACAAGTGATTCTGATTCTGATGTCACTCGAGTAAAAATTGTGATATCATCGCCGGTGATGATGTCATCAGTGATGTGAAGCTAACACAAATCGCACACCTGGTAACTTGCTATATACGTATATTCATAATTGCAGGGAAGTCATGCTGTTATTAGACTCTATCTTGCTCATTTTTAATAGCACTGACGACTATTTCCAAAATGTACAGTAAAGACCTCAGATATCTGCCAGAAGCACGTGTTCTTTGAAAACGTGCAGGTGGTGAAGCAGGACGGGGACGTCGAGGAGGACTGGAGTATGTGCTGCTAATGGCCCCGCTTTGACCACAGACAATAATAACAACAACAAAGTGCAGCCGCTGGACGACGGGCCTCTTCAACCGTTTCCAAATGTCATTCCAGGCCTGGAGATAATGAGGTTCGGTGCAGAGCTGAATGGTCTGTAATTGTTGAAAAGGGGAAATGGATTGTCACCATGGCTTCCTTTCCTTTCCCAGAGCTTCCTCTTGCCTGTGTGTGTGGAGACATCTGTCCTTAAGTGTGCGTGTGCGTGTGTGTGTGTGTGTGTGTGTGTGTGTCTGTGTCTGTGTGTGTGTGTGTGTGTGTGTGTGTGTGTGTGTGTGTGCGCGTGCGTCTATGTGTGTATGTGTGCGTGTGCATGTATGTGCGTCGGTCCCCAAAACGCCGGGCCCCTCGCACCAATCGTCTGCACGCTGTGGGGAATTGGACCCGCGAGGTGACCCCTAAACGATGGAGATAAAATAAAGGCAAATCTGGAGATTGTTTAGGAGATCGACTCATTAGATGTCTAAGTTCAGCCGCAGGTGGCGAGGAGAGATATTATCCACGCTCTGAGAAGGGGAGTACAGAGGGGACTATGGAGGGGAGAAGGTGCACCCAGAAAAGGGGAATAAAGCAGATAAAAATGAATATGTTTCTCGCAACCGTTAATGTATAGCTTTGCGAATAAATATCTCATATTTATTTATTTATCTATGTTACCGTTATTTATAAAGGGAGGGCCATTAAGAGCAAGGTCTCTCTTTTCTCTCCACAGAGTCCTGGAATCAGCTATCCTGGTATCCAGCCCCATACTGCGTTTATTCAGGACAGATACTGTCCGGGACACCTGATTGGCTGGTCGATGTAGGCGGTGGGACCTTATTAAATAATTAATCTAACAGTGATCTAACATTACCGATAATGCATTGCAGAGAGCTGCTAGCTACGCTAGCTAGCTGTTACCAACGCTAGCTAGCCGTTACCAGTTTGATAGAACTGCAGTGCCGACAGCCCGCAATGCCCGCAATAGCCCACAAGCAGAACCAGCTGAGCGAGGCGGCGTGCAGCGTGTTGGTGGACCGGCTGGAGCTAGAGTATAACCTCTCCAAGCCCCCACGCCTAAACCTAACCTCTCACGTCTAAACCTAACCTCCCCCAGACCCTAACCCTAAACCTAACCTCTCCCAGCCCCCACGCCTAAGCCCTTGTCCACACAGGACACCGAACAAGAAGCCTTCTCTTTTCCTCTCAGCGCCTACGAACCCGCCCACAACTCCCATTGACTTCATGCCTGGCTTGGCTTCACGCGTCACGCTTTGAAAATAGCCATGAATCCTGAACGATCGCTTGAGCAAGGCGTGAGCGTGGCTTCGGCGAGGCTTCAGGGTGGCACGTGCGTGGGTGGTGTGAACGGCCTCGCCTGTTAACAAGGACGCCTAAATGAAACTTGTGGGTTCAGCGTAGGTACAGCTTAGGTTGAGCGTTGCTTCGGCGTCCTGTGTGAATGAGGGCTACCTCTCCCACCCCTCACGCCTAAACCTAACCTCTCCCACCCCTCCACGCCTAAACCTAACCTCTCCCACCCCTCCACGCCTAAACCTAACACCGGACGCTTGACGTGTTGGGAGTGAGAAATGTGTTGGGCTGTCGGCATTGTGGGCCATCGGCACTACGGGTGGTCAGCATAGCGGGTGGACCCCATAACGGCCAGCCATTTCGAGTCACGCTCTTTCCATAAAGCCCACCAGCTTTGATATCTGTTGGCTAGTTGTTGATATTATAACAATATTGTGGCTCTAAAATAAAAATGTTATTGAAGCAGTCAAACTGTCATGGCGTCTATTTCCGGTAACTGTTTCCGGTCTTCCAGCTCTGGACCAGACAAAGAGACCAAAGCCGTGTGAATCGGAGATTGCTCTCTTGATGATTATAGAGTCTGTGTCTGACTGTCTACCGGCAGGCCGGATAAACCCGGAAGTGAAATGAAACGGTTTACGGCAGCTGCCTGCCTTCAACCGTTTCGCTCTGCCTAGCAACAGACCATAAACACGGAGAAAGCCATGCAGGGGCTTGCTACTCTCGCGAACATCTTTCGTTATATTCTAACAGTTTGTTTGGAAGTAATTTTGTTATTTTGTGGTTATGGCCGAAGTGGCTGCCGCAAATGGTTTCATTTCACTTCCTGATCTGCCCCGGCCGCAGACAGACTAATCGTCAAGACAACACTGGCCGATTCACTCGGGGTTCAAGCGAGACTACTCGGTGTTGGTCTCCTCTGAGGGGATGTAGTGTGTGTGTGTGTGTGTGTGTGTGTGTGTGTGTGTGTGTGTGTGTGTGTGTGTGTATGTGTGTGTGCACGTACGTGCATGTTTGACTGAGATTCTCACTGCCACATCTGGCCCTGTGTGTTATTGCTGGGTCATGTGTCGTGTGTGTGTGTGTGTGTGTGTGTGTGTGTGTGTGTGTTTGTTTGTGTGTGTGAGAGAGTGTGTTTGCGTGCGCACGTATGTGTCTGGAGCAGAGGTGCAGGTGAATGCGATAGGCTGCCATAATTGGAGGTCAGGGTCATTAACTCTCTTCTCTGTGTGTGTGTGTGTGTGTGTGTGTGTGTGTGTGTGTGTCTGAAAGAGAGAGAGAGAGAGAGAGAGAGAGAGAGAGAGAGAGAGAGAGAGAGAGAGAGAATGTGTTTTGAGAGCAAGCAGGTGGTGGTCTGGTGTTCAAAGAGTGAGTGTGTGTGTATTGAGGGAGAGAGAGATCACAATGTATTCAAGAGGGAGAGAGAGAGAGAAAGACTTCCCACATCCGTAAAGTTGAGACGCCATCCACCTGTTCTTCATTTTGTGAAATCGGGGCGGAGATATCTTTGTGATATCAGATATCTTTGTGATATCAGATATCTTTGTGATATCATATCTTTGTGATATCAGATATCTTTGTGATATCAGATATCTTTGTGATATCAGATATCTTTGTGATCTCATATCTTTGTGATATCAGATATCTTTGTGATATCAGATATCTTTGTGATATCATATCTTTGTGATATCAGATATCTTTGTGATATCAGATATCTTTGTGATCTCATATCTTTGTGATATCAGATATCTTTGTGATATCAGATATCTTTGTGATATCAGATATCTTTGTGATATCACCTATCTTTGTGATATCATATCTTTGTGATATCAGATATCTTTGTGATATCACCTATCTTTGTGATATCATATCTTTGTGATATCAGATATCTTTGTGATATCACCATGGATTGTATAATAGAACTGGATAATGTCAGCGTGACGTCACCCATTGGGTTTTGATGGAACAAAATGAGGCTTGAAACCAAGAATGTCTTTAACCTCTGGCTTCAAAGAGACTTAACATTATATGGCAGGGTTCTTTTATCTAAGGCCGAGGGCCTTTCTCGCTTTGTTTACCCTTCTCTTTCTCTTTTTGTTAACGAGCCCACAGCTACGGAAATCAATAAGTTATTTCTTAATTTCATCTGGAAAAACAAAACTCACAAGCTTAAAAAGGCAGTACTTTCTAACAGCAGGGCAGATGGAGGTCTAGAGGTTTTAAATTTTCATGACACTTTAAACACTTTTAAAGTTAATTGGCTTAAAAGATGCCTAGAAAACCCAGATTCTTTGTGGTTCTTCATCCCCAACCATATATTTGAGAAAATTGGTGGTCTTCCCTTTGTTTTAACATGTAATTACTCACCTAACAAACTTCCTGTTTCTTTGTCTAAGTTTCATCAGCAATCTCTTCTTGCTTGGAGGTTATGCTTCGTCCACAACTTTTCTCCTCATAAAACACTCTTATGGAATAATGAATATATAACTATTAGGAATAAATCTCTTTTTCATCCCAAGTGGTTCCAAAGAAATATTGTAAACATTTTGTCAATTTTTGATGAACAGGGTCTTATACTGCCCTATGAGCCTTTTATGACTAGGCATGACTTTCCAATTCCTTTTAAAGAATACAATTCTGTAATCAAAGCCATTCCCTCTGGTTTAATCCATCTTATCAAAAGTCACTTATCTGTTGGTGGAGATAACACCCCAGCGGTACCATCTATTTTGCTTTTGAATGGCATCAACATAAGGGATAAGAAATGTGATAATAAACATATTCGTAACATTTTCCAAAGTAAAAACAAAATAACCCCAAGAGGAAAGTTTTTTTGGAACTCACACATCGAAGATATACACTGGGAAAAAGCATGGCTTCTACCTCACAAGTTTTGTATTTCTAACAAAGTCAAAGAAGTTCATTTCAAAATTTTACATAAAATCTATCCAGTAAATTCTATAATCTGCAGATATGTGGATGTTGATAGCTCTTGCTCCTTTTGTGGACAAGCTGATGAAACTTGGATCCATCTTTTTTTCCAATGTAACATTACAATGCGATTCTGGTCCGATTTAAATTCTCATGTTTTGAATCTCACTAATGTCACCCACTGCTTTACTCTTAAAGATGTTATTTGTTATTATGACAATACAAGTAACAAATCTCTAAGCTATGTTGTAAATTTTTTTATTTTATTTGGAAAATTCTTTATTCATAAACAGAAGTTTTTAGGTACTCGTCCGGCTTTCCCCATCTTTTTGATTGAATTCAACTCATTGCTTAATTCGCTTGCTCTTGTAAACAATAAAAAAAGCAACAGGTTCTTAGAATATTACCGAAACATATTTGATGTAACCCCTGTAAATTGATTTTTGCTAATGTCATTTTGTCTGTCCTTATTTTATTTTATTCTAACATTTCAAGTTGTCTTTGTAAACATTATTGTATTGTATTGTTCTATGTCTTACTCATTTGTTTGTTTATAGCTCTTAAGTATGTTGATGTGTGATTGTCTGTCTGACATATTTTGTACATCTATATTGTTAATAAAAAAAATATAAAAAAAAAAAAAAAAAAAAAAAAAAAAAAAAAAAAAAAAATGAGGCTTGAATCTCCCGCTTCCTGCTCATCGTTGATTGGTTGAATGGATTAACTTTACACGGAAGTACGGGGAGAGAGGGCTGTTAAACACTAGTAGAAGAAGAAGAAGGAGGAGGGGGCGGCTGCCCCTAGCGGCTGCCGGGGGAGTTTCCGAATTTGTCTCACAGGCTTGAACGACTGCCATCTTGTTGTTCGCTTCTGTTTGCTAGCTTGCTCGCTGGCTGGCTGGTTGCAGTGGTGAAATGGTCCAGGACAACAAATATAATAACTTTTAGTCCGAAGGTATGGGCGAGTAGGAGTCCAGCCAGCCGACCACCGTCTTGTCCGGGGCCTGGCCAAGAGACCATGGTGTGGTGTGATCCTGGTGCATTGTGCCTGAGTAGCTGGTGTGAGTCTCCAGCCTGCTAGCTGCTGCTAAGCCTCCACAAGGTAAACTGCTATTATACTTATCTCTGGGCAAACTCTAAAATTGATAACTGAGGTGGATTTGGTCGCGCACTTGGTTCTCTGCTATGTTGGACTCGTTGGACTGTTTGAGTGATGCTCATGTTTGTAAGCTAACGCTAGCTCGATTAGCATCGTGTGCTAACGTGTGAGCACCGTTATAGCCTACTTTAACTGAAATGTGGTGGCGTTATGTTATAGTAATTAATATTGCTAACATTGCCTGAGGAAGACCTACGTGGTTGAAACGCGTTGCGTTTTGTCTGCCCGTATAACTTTGAAGATATATTCTGATTTGTAACTGCCTGTACACAGATATATTACTTCGCATTAAATATTGCTATATAAAAATACTCCTAGTAGCTCCACCGTTTTTTCAATTTGAATACTTTTGCCTTTTGAGCTGCTTGGGTCCACACTTTCATTGATTTCCTATAGTAATTAATATAACACGGTGTCGTTTGTTTCTTCAAGGGATGGCCGTCGGAGTACCATGGTGGAGCAGGAACAGCACAACAGAACAGAGGCACATTGTCCCTTGGTCAAATTATTTGTGAAAATGAATGCTACGTTTTGATTCCCATGTGCATATTACTGTGAGAATATTGCTGATCATCAGTTGTTCAACCTAAGATATTGCAATAACATAAGCTAAATGCTGACAGATTTGAGACTTTTGATAGATTTACTTTGAGCCATTTGGTATGTATCTGCCAGTGTGTTTTTGTCAATAAACATTGCCAACAAAGAACCTTGTTGTGTAGGCTATGTGCTAAAGTAAATCATGTACCTGAATGTACCCCAAATCTCATAGAACGAGCCCATTATAGTTGTCTGGTCAGAGCAGGCAGGTTGTTAATAAGATGTGATATAAAGATATTTGATGTCGAGTGAACCAGCTTCGACCAAATGACCAGGAAGAATGAAGATGGAGAACCAACCGACTGCTTCAAATCAACGAATGATTTATATTTATTGAAATATGGTTATCTGTAACAATTCGACATAAACAAAGGCTACACCATGCAACATATATTTTGATATCATTCAAACTTAAAGAATGGTTAATTTTCCACCATGGTAGGCTGTACTGCTGTGAAATGGTTACCTATATTTGTATCAAGTGTTGCTTGGTAGATTATCTATATATGCCTAATTTACCAGTAGACATATTCGTGCAAGACCTTAGGCTATGTTGAGTTATATCGATCTGATAAAGTATGTTTTAAAATAAGGATAACAAATTGCTGAGCTTGGCGGATGCCTCAAGACAAGAATGTATCATTTTTAAATGTCCAATACCATACAGAAAAGCAAATTGAACAAACGACCAACAGCATTCAAGTCTGCAAAAACTTGTGATGTTATGTTACGTTAACATATAACCTTATGACGCTTACTGTATAACATGGACAGACCATTTAACGTTAGGCTACTTTACATACCGTTAGATAACGTTAAATGGTCCGCCATGTTATGAGCGTCACGTTACATGTATGCCATCTATACAGTTACGTGTGTCTACTAACATTATTAAAATATCATAAAGTAGCGCTATTTTCTGATAATTTGCTAAAGTATGACTTGCTATCTGCTAGCCATACTAGCCTTGTTTTGCTAGGTTTTCTTATTCGTGTACTTTCCGCAGACTAGATGCCTTTGCGGCACATTGCTGCCTCTAACGGGCGGAGGTATTACTGTTTCCCAATATCCGAAGTATATCGCCTATTTTCCTCGAAATGGGGCTATAATTAAAAAAAATGGAGCCTTGAGAGCATGAAAAATACTTGAAATTGTTTTTTCAGACCATAAACTCATTTGTAAAGTGTTTATTTAAGACAGAGACCGAGAGAGAAGTTGGCTCGTTTCACATAGAGTTGAATGGACGTTCAGGGATGATGTTACACAAGCTGCGCCCCCCACTGGCCATTTGAGAGTATGGCAACTTCCGCATTGGCCTCAAAAAGAGACTGGTGGCCTTACCTTCTTTAGCGGGCAGAGTCTGTAACATTATCTTACCTTCTTTAGCAGGCAGAGTCTGTAACATTATCTTACCTTCTTTAGCAGGCAGAGTCTGTAACATTATCTTACCTTCTTTAGCAGGCAGAGTCTGTAACATTATCTTACCTTCTTTAGCGGGCAGAGTCTGTAACATTATCTTACCTTCTTTAGCAGGCAGAGTCTGTAACATTATCTTACCTTCTTTAGCAGGCAGAGTCTGTAACATTATCTTACCTTCTTTAGCGGGCAGAGTCTGTAACATTATCTTACCTTCTTTAGCAGGCAGAGTCTGTAACATTATCTTACCTTCTTTAGCAGGCAGAGTCTATAACATTATCTTACCTTCTTTAACAGGCAGTCTGTAAGGGCCTAAGAACATGATCTTACCTTCTTTAGCAGGCAGTCTGTAAGGACATAAGAACATGATCTTACCTTCTTTAACAGGCAGTCTGTAAGGACCTAAGAACATGATCTTACCTTCTTTAACAGGCAGTCTGTAAGGGCCTAAGAACATTATCTTACCTTCTTTAACAGGCAGTCTGTAAGGACATAAAAACATTATCTTACCTTCTTTAACAGGCAGTCTGTAAGGGCCTAAGAACATTATCTTACCTTCTTTAACAGGCAGTCTGTAAGGGCCTAAGAACATTATCTTACCTTCTTTAACAGGCAGTCTGTAAGGACATAAAAACATTATCTTACCTTCTTTAAC
>NC_139644.1:41793668-41816168 GCF_964638095.1 Poromitra crassiceps | reverse complement strand
GTTCGATCCCCGCTCCCTCCCAGCTGGTGTCGTTGTGTCCTTGGGCAAGACACTTAACCCTCCTTGCTCCCGATGGTGTGTAGGCACCCTGCGTGGCAGCCTGCCGCAATCGGTGTATGAATGGGTGAATGTAGACTACCTACTGATTGTAAAGCGCTTTGGATAAAAGCGCTATATAAATGCAGGCCATTTACCATTTACCATATAATCCATCGGCACTATGCTGATGGGGAGTGAAACAGACAGACGAAATTTATGAGAGACTAAAAACAATAAAAGTCCTGTTATAATGTGACAGCACTGACAGCTTGTGACAGCACTGACAGCTTGCTTAGCTCTGCATCTCCAGCACTGACATGCTAATCAAGAGATAGGGTTGGATATGGAGGCTAGACCTGCTTTCAACACAACACACACACACACACACACACAGGCCTGATATCGCCAAAATAAATACTTGATACCCACACAGAACCGCGTTTCACCAACACATCCAACCACACCAATGGGCCCACCCTGTCTTTGCATCCAAACGGGGCGAGCCACTTGAGTGTAATTGAGCGTTTTAAGTCTCTGTGTGGCACCAGGGTGGCAGGGTGGCACCGCCGGGGGTTTGTGGGTGTCGCATCACCAGGGGGGCATGTGCCCACAAGCTGTCTGCACTCGCTTCAAAGTGCTCTTTCATTTGGTCTGCTTGCAAAAACACGGCGCCCTGCACACACTGTCACTTCTGCTCTGTTCCCTTTGGGATTTAAACTTGTTTTTAACCCTGGAAAGTCAAGTTGTTTGCTGTATGACAGAGATGCTCACAAGTCTTTTTTTTTTTTGCAAGTCCAAGTCAAGTCTCGAGTCTTTGGTCAGAAATCCAAGTCAAGTCTCAAGTCTCTTGTGGATTTTTTAGTTATTGGTTTATTTGACAGGGACAGTGCATATTAATAAACTGTATAGATATATAAACTGTCTGCAAACTCCACACAGAAAGGCCCTTTTGACGACCCCACCCGGGCGGCGGGCACTCGAGGACATGCGGACGGGCACGCACTCCTTCAGCGCTCACAGCGTCCCAGGTGGAAATCAAACCCAGGACCTTCTAGCTGTGAGGGCGGCGACAGCGCTTACCACTGCGTCACCGTGCCCCCGTGGCATATATACTTCTCATTCTTTCATCAATTAGCCATCCAAGTAATAATTTGAGCCGCAGACTCTCATCTGAGATTCAGAGGAATGCTCCGCAGAGAACCATTTCACAATATTAGAAATGACTTTTTTTAGACAATTTTCTCTTTGAGACTTTAAGTCTTTTTCGACTCATGGCGCACTTGAGAATCTCAAAAATGTTTGCGGCCCACATCTGACTCTAAACAGTGCAGAGGTCACATGATGTGCTCTCAGAGCACTTTTTATTGTACTGATAAAAGGAGCTGTCCATCAGCACCACACAGACATCAGAATCTAAAAGTGAGCGGCTGTTTACAAGGCTAATTAACAAATAAGCCATTACAATAGTATCATTCTACAATGGAGAAATGCATTCTCATACATAATAATAATAATATTAATTACATTTTCTTCATGAAGATCGTAATATTTCCCACTTAACTTCATGGCCCACTAGTGGGCCCCAGACCACAGGTTCGGAATGGCTGCTTTAAGCAAAGGTGGAGTGTCCTTTAATACTTGAGTAAAGGACTTGAAATGCTGCTTCAGAGGTCAGAATATCACCATAGCACCCCGCACACACATAGCCTGTCTCACACAGTCTGTCTCACACACAGTCTGTCTCACACACAGTCTGTCTCACACAGTCTGTCTCACACACAGTCTGTCTCACACATAGCCTGCAGGCCTGTCTCACACATAGCCTGCATGCCTGTCTCACACACAGTCTGTCTCACATAGCCTGCAGGCCTGTCTCACACACAGTCTGTCTCACACATAGCCTGTCTCACACATAGCCTGCAGGCCTGTCTCACACACAGTCTGTCTCTCACACAGTCTGTCTCACACATAGCCTGCAGGCCTGTCTCACACACAGTCTGTCTCTCACACAGTCTGTCTCACACATAGCCTGCAGGCCTGTCTCACACACAGTCTGTCTCACACACAGTCTGTCTCACACATAGCCTGCAGGCCTGTCTCACACACAGTCTGTCTCTCACATAGTCTGTCTCACACATAGCCTGCAGGCCTGTCTCACACACAGTCTGTCTCACACACAGTCTGTCTCACATAGCCTGCAGGCCTGTCTCACACACAGTCTGTCTCACACACAGCCTGTCTCACACACAGTCTGTCTCACATAGCCTGCAGGCCTGTCTCACACACAGTCTGTCTCACACATAG
Organism: Poromitra crassiceps; assembly: GCF_964638095.1. NCBI lineage: Eukaryota > Metazoa > Chordata > Actinopteri > Beryciformes > Melamphaidae > Poromitra > Poromitra crassiceps. The sequence goes on along the minus strand of NC_139644.1, from coordinate 41,813,825 downwards.
CCTGCAGGCCTGTCTCACACACAGTCTGTCTCTCACATAGTCTGTCTCACACATAGCCTGCAGGCCTGTCTCACACACAGTCTGTCTCTCACACAGGCAAAATAAGAAAAGTACTTCAACTTAGCCTATGTAAAAATGTCATATTTATGTAACATTTTCTTTCAAACCAAACTGTAAGACTCCTCCTACTTCAACAGGCTTGGATGCTGCTCTCCCTGAGACACCACAATCACAGCCAACTTGACCCATTTCACCAGTTGCATTTGGACATAATGAAAGTGTCATTTTATCCGCCTGTCATATCAGCAGAAGTGTTCGTTTCAGGCCAATGACAATATTTTAGTAACACTACATTTACAATATGGGTACATTAATTAACAGTTATTAACCTAACCCTAACATGAACCTACGGCGACTCTAACCATAACCCTAAACTAAGGTATAAATTGATACCTTAGTTAACATGAACACCACATGACTGTTCATTAAAGGTTAGGTTAGGCTTATTAACCATTAACTAAGCCTTAATTAATGTACCCTTATAAAGTGTTACCAAACAGGTTTCATGCTGTTTTCTTTTTTCATTATTTTTGCACTGGCCCACAACACACAATAAAAAATATTAAATTGAAAGTTGTACTTTGAGTAACCAGGTTTCACTTTTACTTTGTAAAGGAGTAATTGTACTTTTAACCTCGCCTGGTAAACCAGCCAGTCACATGAACTCACATTCGGCTGGTTTACCAGGGTACTTTTAACCTCCCCAAACACACACACACACACACACACACACACACACACACACTATTAAATATTCATATCGGCTCTTTACATGCATACACACCTACAAGCATGCGTGCGCACACACACACACACGCACGCACGGGCACACGCACACACACACACATGCACAAACACACACACTTGGGTGCTCTAGTTTTAAAGCATTCCCTTGTGTCTACTGCCCTCTACTGTTCACAGTGTGAATCTTTTATACAATGACATGAATTGCCATCAGAGCATTATGAGCATTCTCCAAAACAGAAAGCAAAGCTTGTGAAATGAGATGTGGCCGCCTGAGCAGGGCTGATAGCCTCTAGGAAAATGATCATTCTCCTGGAAAATCCACATCAATACATTTGTGACTCAGGTAGTTTTGGAAACACTTCCTAGCTCTGAAATACCAAGGAACCTATTTTTGTTTGTAACACCACTATGACTCTTCTTTCTATGTGTTTTTAATAGTATAAAGTGTTCTACCGATCATTTGATTTCTGGGCTATAGGCCGGCTACATGACTAGCCGACCAAACTATTGTCTATCTTGTTTTTCTACTGCTTTTTACTCCGTTTTCCTGAATTTCCTTTATGCGTATTGCATTTGACTATTTCTTATCATTTTACCATGTTATTTTACTACTGCATTTGACTTTGCTTGCATTTTATAATTGCTAGTAATGTAATGTGCAATGTGTTTGGACCCCAGGAGGACTAGCGGGCGTCTTGGCAGCGGTAGCTAATGGAGATCCTTCTAAATAAGACAAATGGGGTGTCGTTTCACCTGTGATTGAAAAATGCTTCCACCAGATGAAAGAATACACATGACTGTGTGATGTTGTTGACTGTTCGCTCATGTATCCTGGTGACTGTAGATAGTTCATTACTGTGTGATGTTGTTGACTGTTCGCTCATGTATCCTGGTGACTGTAGATAGTTCATTACTGTGTGATGTTGTTGACTGTTCGCTCATGTATCCTGGTGACTGTAGATAGCTCATCTAACTCTATTTTGCACCAAACAGGGGCTTGAATTGAGCTATATGGAGCTGCTGCACAGAGACATCATGATCCGTTTGGAGACCAATAATAAGGAAAACTAACAAGCACATTAGATCAAATAAAAATAGCAATAGTAATAATAAATATAAATAAATAAAAACGTCAGTCAACATCACGTAATGTGTTTTCATTAGAAGCATTTTTCAATCAAAGGTGAAACGACACCCCATTCACTTCAATAGAACTGCCCCCAAAATCTGGCCCCAATGCAAAATGCAAACGCTGTGACATGAGTCACATGTGTATTCTACTGTACGTGCCTTTTGAAACACAAGAAAGTTGCACTGAACATGTATACTTTATTGACAATTAAATACATTGCCATACATTTAATCAGACACTTTACACACATGGTGCCGGTTAGAGACCACTTTGCATCAATATGTGGGACTTTGTGTAGCAATTACGATTCTCTTTTGTTTTCCCCCCACACATAACATCTAGACTTGTTTTTGTAAAGCGCACATGAAAACCCACAAATCCAGCAATAACACCTGTGACGTTCCCTCGGATCATTACCTCCATACGCCGAGCGTCTGTCCTTAAGTCTTATCCGCCTGAGCCGGGTTAGATTAGCTGAGAGGGTCGGTCGGCCGTGCGGTCTCTGGTTCTCCAAATTTATATTTCCAAAAAGGCGTTATATAGATATCTATATTATAGATAGAGCCCAAACTAAACAGAAACTAAAACAGTTGCCATTGGGGGCAACTGTTCTTGCTCCTTCAGTGGCGAAATGCATTCTGGGCACTTGGGCAGTGTTGAATTATCGTACCTGAGGGTCAAAATGATCATTTCTGGTGGTAAATTAGCATACAAATATGATAATTATCATATTATTATTATATAATTATTATTATCCTTTTTATCCCGAGGACATGTTTTAATTTTGTTTTTGGGCGTATTTTCATAAGAATCTTGAGTCCTAACTGTAAATTATTATATTTTTACCTGCACCACGCTCTATAGATTTTCATGTGAGTTTGAATGGCTGATCTTTCCTTCAGAGTGTACTAATTCATACATGGATACTTTCACCTGCTGTGTATTTCAGAGTGTACTAATTCATACATGGATACTTTCACCTGCTGTGTATTTCAGAGTGTACTGATTCATACATGTATACTTTCACCTGCTGTGTATTTCAGAGTGTACTGATTCATACATGTATACTTTCACCTGCTGTGTATTTCAGAGTGTACTGATTCATACATGTATACTTTCACCTGCTGTGTATTTCAGAGTGTACTAATTCATACATGGATACTTTCACCTGCTGTGTATTTCAGAGTGTACTGATTCATACATGGATACTTTCACCTGCTGTGTATTTCAGAGTGTACTAATTCATACATGGATACTTTCACCTGCTGTGTATTTCAGAGTGTACTGATTCATACATGGATACTTTTACCTGCTGTGTATTTCAGAGTGTACTGATTCATACATGGATACTTTTACCTGCTGTGTATTTCAGAGTGTACTGATTCATACATGTATACTTTCACCTGCTGTGTATTTCAGAGTGTACTGATTCATACATGTATACTTTCACCTGCTGTGTATTTCAGAGTGTACTAATTCATACATGGATACTTTCACCTGCTGTGTATTTCAGAGTGTACTGATTCATACATGGATACTTTCACCTGCTGTGTATTTCAGAGTGTACTGATTCATACATGGATACTTTCACCTGCTGTGTATTTCCCAGGTAGAGCATGGCACTAACACCACATTCCCACTAGTGTCATATCAAAATACAGTATGTGGTACTCAGATGTGGGATCTATCTAACAAAGTAAAAATACCTAGTTCATTAGCCTACTGTACTTAAGTAGGCTACTGCATCTTATACTTTACTCAAGTTTTTCATTCACTGAAGACTTTTTAATTTTTACTCATTACATTTCAAAATAAAAAATCTATAATTTCTACTCGCTACATTTTCAAAACAGACAGGTTACTTGTCTTCCGGGAAATCAACAACTAACACTTCAGATGTGTTACACTTCTTCAATATAAAAAGCAGCTGAAAACACTTTGTTGATGTATATTTTGTTGTGCACTTCCCTTTGTTTATTAAAAAAGTTTTATTCTGGCAATTGGGTTGTTAAAAATGTGAAACACTTTTGAACGCTGAAAGCTTTTTTAAAAGCAAATAGTTTAAAATGGACTGGCCTTGTTTGGCGAGTGCTTGAGAGAGAGGCTGTTTCAGAGAAGAGAGGAAGCTGTCCGTCCCTCTCTCTCACCCCCACACCCGGGAGAGGAAGCTGTCCGTCCCTCTCTCTCACCCCCACGCCCGGGAGGAAGCTGTCCGTCCTTCTCTCTCACCCCCACGCCCGGGAGGAAGCTGTCCGTCCCTCTCTCTCACCCCCACGCCCGGGAGGAAGCGATCCGTCCCTCTCTCTCACCCCCACGCCCGGAGAGGAAGCTGTCCGTCCCTCTCTCTCACCCCCACGCCCGGAGAGGAAGCTGTCCGTCCCTCTCTCTCATCCCCACGCCCGGGAGGAAGCTGTCCGTCCCTCTCTCTCACCCCCACGCCCGGGAGGAAGCTGTCCATCCCTCTCTCTCACCCCCACGCCCAGGGCAACAAGGAAGCTGTCCGTCCCTCTCTCTCACCCCCACGCCCGGAGAGGAAGCTGTCCGTCCCTCTCTCTCCCCCACGCCCGGAGAGGAAGCTGTCCGTCCCTCTCTCTCACCCCCACGCCCGGAGAGGAAGCTGTCCGTCCCTAGGCTCGTTTGAGATGAGCAAATTCTGCGCAGATTCGACCAGCGCCTTGCTTGCCCCGTTGCATGATGGTTAGAAAGTTGTCCGACTTGCTCCGTCCTGCCCGACTGCGTGAGTCACGTGACTCTCGCGAGAGCGAGGCGGGCGCAGATTTGGAGCGAGGCGCCGCAGTTGCTCCCCACCAACTGCGCCCGACTGTGGATGACAGAGGATGACGAGAAACGCATCAAGCTGAGCGCCCATTGGTTCAACACAGGTGCATCACAAACCCACAGTGAAGTGTAGAAACTTCAATTTTATATCTATTCCAAGCTGTCACTCCATATTTTACATAAATACCACCTGGAATGCCCACATTAAAATAAAAATAAGGAATCTGAAGGGCTGTGTTATTTGAGCAGTGAGTGTGGGTGGCGCTAATGCATGTTTTAATTTGTTTACAAACCGCTGTTAAACAAAACGGTAGAAGAAGAAAAGCAGCAGTGAGTGTGCCTTCGGGGGTGTTCGACTTGTTGACGCCTCGCCTGACTGTGCTCGCCTGCTCTCGTCTGCTTTCCAGGCGAGGCGGCAGTCATCTCAAACGAGGCTCCTCTCTCTCACCCCCACGCCCGGAGAGGAAGCTGTCCGTCCCTCTCTCTCACCCCCACGCCCGGAGAGGAAGCTGTCCGTCCCTCTCTCTCACCCCCACGCCCGGAGAGGAAGCTGTCCATCCCTCTCTCTTAGGCCTTGGCCACACTGATCCGTGGTGTCTGTCCGTGTGCGTTCATTTCTCTGTTCACTTCCATTCATTTTCAATGACAACTGTCCGACTGTCCGTGGAGCACTCAGAAGCATACGTATCCAGAAAATTTGCATACGTTTTGATGGACAGAAAGTTGAAGAGGGATGAACTTTTTCTGGACGGACGTATCGGATGGTCGGATAGTCACTGTCCGTTTAGCCAATCAGAGTCGAGGTCTCGAGACGAGGCATTCCGAGATTTGTTTCAACTTTTCAAAGAAGATGGCCGAGGCGGTGAACGAGGCTATAAGGGATTCCCCAGCAAAATGAGTAAAATTGTGTGATTTCACTAGGAATTCAGTGACTAGAAGTTAGTCCAAGGGGAGAATGTAGTGCATATACTTATCTCCAGTTATCTGCACATGATCTACATTATATTATACTCGCGCTGTTCATGTCATTTGCATCGAGTCACATTTCCAAGGAGCTGCACGCAGGCTGCGCAGGCAGGCTCGCCGGCCGCGGAGCAGCCCCGGCGCTTTTGGCGAGGGGTTTGACGTAGACTCAGTTCTCATGCATCGGACAGACATCTGTCCGTTCAATAATTCTGTCCATTTTCTGACGGACAGGGTGGCCAAGGCCTTACCCCCACGCCCGGAGAGGAAGCTGTCCGTCCCTCTCTCTCACCCCCACGCCCGGAGAGGAAGCTGTCCGTCCCTCTCTCTCACCCCCACGCCCGGAGAGGAAGCTGTCCGTCCCTCTCTCTCACCCCCACGCCCGGAGAGGAAGCTGTCCGTCCCTCTCTCTCACCCCCACGCCCGGGGCAACAGAGCAGAGGGAGGGATGTTTTTCCCGTCGCACACCACCTTTGATCTCACCCCCCCTAATCACTTCCTGGAGATTATACAGTACAGTACGTGCACCTCCGCACTGCCCTCACTCTGTGTGTGTGTGTGTGCACGTGAGAGAGACACATATTGTGTGTGTGCACACGTGAGACAGATATTGTGTGTGTGTGTGTGTACTTGAGACACAAGTGTGTGTGTACATGTTTAATAGGGTGAAAGAGAGAATGTATACATACTACGGATTACTGCTTTAAAAAGTAATACAATTACTTTACTGATTACTTGGTATCAAAAGTAATTAGTTACATTACTTTACTATACTAGGCGCTCGATTCCTAGGCTCGCTACGCTGCGTGGGCTCGCTAAGCCCACAGCATGGCCTGCAGCTCGCATCCGCTGCACGGCCTCGCCCGCAGCTCGGCTGCTGTGTGGCCTCGCCTGCTCTATTGGCATGCAATGCACAATTACCCAACTGGATTCACAATGCTTTAAAAAGTAACAGAATTTGTTTTAATATCAACCAGTTCTCAAGCTGCAATAGGCAGCTGGGGACAGAGGAGGGCAGCATATCATACATGATATAATATATCATGTATGATATATTATATTATATTATAATATATCTACTAACTTCTTGTCACTTAAGTGAATTTCATTGAAGCAAATGTAATAATTTGATCACTATACTTGAAGGGTGTCAATACAAAATGGTGTATTCTGTCAGTACTTTGAAAATATGGATATTCCATGTTCCAAATGTTGGCAATATAGACCAAAGCCTTGGGATCCCTAATAGCTTATTGTTTCCGTAACAAGATAGCCTGCTTTGATTCAGTCACAATGGAACTCTCTTAGATTTGACAAGAGATGTTGCCCCAAAAGAAAAGAAAAAGATGAGGATCTGACAGATGACCACTTTAAATGTTAAATATGCTTCATTCATTAATACACAGACACTGCTATCAAGTAGAGTTTGAAAATGCTTTAATTCTCTCATCACACCACCCAAACATGATGCGATACAGCGGGATCGTGATCGATTGGTACAAGTAGGCAGAGACAGAGCTGTAGCTCTCATGTAGGCACACAGTATACCTGAAACACCATCTCACAGTGCAGGCACAGACAGAGCTGTAGCTCTCATGTAGGCACACAGTATACCTGAAACACCATCTCACAGTATACCTGAAACACCATCTCACAGTGCTGAAAACCTGACATGGCAGCCATGGTGGTTGAACATCATGCATTAGTTCTGCTGGAGCTTCTTCTCAAAGGCTGCAAAGTCCACAGGAACATGTGCAATGAGTCGCTGCAACACCATCATTCCACCAGAGCCCAAAATGAAAGCAGCCCTTCTATTGGCTACAGCTGTATCTAGATATGATGCATGGTGCTCTTCTATTGGCTACAGCTGTATCTAGATACGATGCATGGTGCTCGATGGATTTGTTGGGAAAAAATAGATCGAATAATCTTGAACTCAATCAGCATCAATTGACCTGTGGATTGTGACTCTGCTTTAAGAGACTCTGATTCAAGAGAAACCTTTTGGTACCCAGAATTCCCTGGAAACCAGTCATTGTGGCTGAGCTGAATTTCTTACCGGTCAAACTATCAAGAGACACAATTTCAAACATAATACAATCAAATTTCAATATTGACCTCGTTCACACAACGGCCATTTTGAACACTGTCCCCAGCTCTGTCCTGCTGCACAGCATGCAAACAGAATAGATCTCAAAAGGCCAAGGAAGGACATTGGTTCATATTTTACTGTAGGCTATTTGGCCCATTATTGCCAACTAGCCTAGGCAGCTAGCTAGCTAGCTTACAAGTAACGCAAACAGGCTGGGGGCAGTGACGACTCGGACAGTGACTCCGACAACCTCATGTCCCGCATTATCTGCAAAAAAAACAGCTCTGCCAGCTAGAAAACCAAGAGGGTTCCAACTGTCAGACCAGGAAGCTGCAGCCTGTAAGCTACACTGTGGAGTCTGACTCAGACTAACCACACGTTCTTTTATTTAGACTTATAGACCCGTCTTTTATAGAGTTAGACGTACTTTGTGTGTTCTTTATACATGTCCTTTATCCATACTCTTTCTGGCCAAGCTCTGCCCTCCCTAAACCTGTAGCACACAGCCGCTTGTGTCCAGCACGTTATAGTACGTTATGCTTAGTTTGCTAGTCTTTTACCTGTTTTGAGGAACGTTTTTGTTCATTTTAGTTTCGTTGTTAATTTTCTTTATTTATATATATTTTTAAATGTATCTTCTCTCCCCCGCCCCCCTCATTGTCAATACCACCCTTGAGTCTCACCACTGGTAGGTTTTGTGTATGTATGTGTGTGTGTCTATGTATAGGCATACTGTATGTAGGTGTGCGTCTATGTATGTATACGGTATGTGTGTGAACGGTGTGTATGTATATACAGTATATACACATATAATATATTGTATTATATTTATTTTCTATTATATTTCATACACGAGGGCCTATGCATGTATGTATGTATGTGATATTTTGTTGTGAAAATATAAATAAATCTGATGTAAAAAAAAAAAGACATAGGAATAGGCAGAAGAAAAAGGCAAAAAAGTGTACAAGTTAGCTAGCCAACTTCCCTGCTCAGTTCAAGCAGGTGTTGTGGTTGTTGTTCCTGAGAGCCGAAGTCCTCACTTGAACTAACATTAGGTTTATTCATCTGGGCAGCGTTTCCTGAGTGTTCAAAATGGCCACCATATGAATAAGGTCAATGTGGTGTCTAAAAAATAATAATCAACTAATATAAGCTTCATATGACAAACATCTCTTTCTTTCTAATGATACATCTATTAATTTGCCACTGAAACCACCCATATCTGTTTTTCCAAAATATAGTTAAGCCTACCCATTTCCCAGGAAGCGCAGAGGAATCCGCCCACATTTCAACACGAGTGAACTGGGATCTTTCTAATTTTATCCCTCCTTCCTTCCACCTCTCCCCCCCCACAGACACACCCGAGTATCATGGAAAAAGCAGGGAATAACACTCACCCTCCCCCTCCACAGACACACAGAGTATCAGGGGAAAAGGCAGGGAATAACACTCACCCTCCCCTCCACAGACACAGAGTATCAGGGGAAAAAGCAGGGAATAACACTCACCCTCCCCCTCCACAGACACAGAGTATCAGGGGGAAAAGCACGGAATAACACTAACCCTCCCCCTCCACAGACACACAGAGTATCATGGAAAAAGCAGGGAATAACACTCCCCCTCACCTCCCCCTCCACAGACACAGAGTATCAGGGGAAAAAGCAGGGAATAACACTCACCCTCCCCCTCCACAGACACAGAGTATCAGGGGAAAAAGCAGGGAATAACACTCACCCTCCCCCTCCACAGACACAGAGTATCAGGGGAAAAAGCAGGGAATAACACTCACCCTCCCCCTCCACAGACACAGAGTATCAGGGGAAAAAGCAGGGAATAACACTCCCCCTCCCCCTCCACAGACACAGAGTATCAGGGGAAAAAGCAGGGAATAACACTAACTCTCCCCCTCCACAGACACAGAGTATCAGGGGAAAAAGCAGGGAATAACACTAACCCTCCCCCTCCACAGACACAGAGTATCAGGGGGAAAAGCAGGGAATAACACTCCCCCTCCCCCTCCACAGACACAGAGTATCAGGGGAAAAAGCAGGGAATAACACTAACCCTCCCCCTCCACAGACACAGAGTATCAGGGGAAAAAGCAGGGAATAACACTAACTCTCCCCCTCCACAGACACAGAGTATCAGGGGAAAAAGCAGGGAATAACACTAACCCTCCCCCTCCACAGACACAGAGTATCAGGGGAAAAAGCAGGGAATAACACTAACCCTCCCCCTCCACAGACACAGAGTATCAGGGGAAAAAGCAGGGAATAACACTAACTCTCCCCCTCCACAGACACAGAGTATCAGGGGAAAAAGCAGGGAATAACACTCCCCCTCCCCCTCCACAGACACAGAGTATCAGGGGAAAAAGCAGGGAATAACACTCCCCCTCCCCCTCCACAGACACAGAGTATCAGGGGAAAAAGCAGGACATAACACTCCCCCTCACCTCCCCCTCCACAGACACAGAGTATCAGGGGAAAAAGCAGGACATAACACTCCCCCTCACCTCCCCCTCTACAGACAAACCGGGTATCCTCACCTCCTCACTTCAATCCCTCCCCCTCTTTCCTTCCTGAGACCCTCCCCCCCACTCCCCCCAGCGCACTCCGCTCCACCCGGACCTCGTGGTGAGGTTCAGCTGCTGACGATGGCTCCCGCCCAGGTTTCGTGCTTGCTCCCGGCCTTCAGGTGTGTGATGGTCACCTCCACCGCCTGGACCTTCTCCATTTTGGGAGGGATGGCGCACAGCTTGTAGCTCACCTCGTCGCCCTCCACCGGCACGTACTCGCCCTCGATGCTGGAAGAGGAGAGGGAGGAAAAAGAAGAGGCTAGAACAACCGCACCGTGGATATATGCCTCCTCCCTCAAGGGAGCAGTCGACATGCATGTCTGTCCAGACTTACTCTGAGATGTGGACAAAGATGTCACTGCCCCCGTCGGACGGTGTGATGAAGCCATGGCCTTTGGAGCGGGAAAAGCATTTACACACACCTCTGGACAGAGGGCCCTCTGACGCACGAGCTGTCCTGCAGGGGGCGAGAGAGAGAGAGAGAGGGAGGGAGGGAGGGAGGGAGAGAGGGAGGGAGGGAGAGAGAGAGAGAGAGGGAGAGAGGGAGAGAGAGAGGGAGAGAGAGGGAGAGAGAGAGGGAGGGAGAGGGAGCGAGAGGGAGGGAGGGAGAGAGGGAGAGAGGGAGGGAGAGAGGGAGGGAGGGAGGGAGGGAGAGAGAGAGAGAGGGAGGGGGAGCGAGAGGGAGGGAGGGAGGGAGAGAGGGAGAGAGGGAGGGAGAGAGGGAGGGAGGGAGGGAGAGAGAGAAAGAGAGGGAGGGAGAGAGAGGGAGAGAGGGAAAGAGAGGGGGAGGGAGAGAGGGAGGGAGGGAGAGAGAGAGAGAGAGGGGGGAGAGAGAGAGGGAGAGAGAGAGAGAGAGGGAGGGAGAGAGAGAGAGAGAGAGAGAGGGAGGGGGAGGGAGAGAGGGGGAGGGAGAGAGGGAGGGAGGGAGAGAGAGAGAGAGAGGGAGAGAGGGAGAGAGAGAGAGAGAGGGAGGGAGGGGGAGGGAGAGAGGGAGGGAGTTGTCTGTGACTAATAAAGATGGGGTCCGTCCGTCCAATTGTATTGTACTTTGCGTTACTTTTGGATGACTTTTGATTGAATAAATGTCCGGCTCCTCCTCTTTCAGACCTTATGTGTTGCTTAAGCTCCTCCTCTTTCAGACCTTGGCTGGGTTTCCCAAAAGCTTCTTTGCGCTAAGAAGCTAATTCAACCCTTCTTAAGGCCCCCTTAAGAAGCAAACGCGTTTCCCAATTGCTTCTTTACGAAGGCATGCGTTTCCCAAAAGCTTCTTAGCGCTAAGAAGCTTCTTTGACCCTTCTTAAGGCTCCCGTAAGAAGCCAACGAAGCCAACGCGTTTCCCGATTGCTTCTTAGCCTAAAATTATCTTCCAATTATCCTCTGTTAAGAAGGCTGCGTTTCCCAAAAGCTTCTTAGCGCTAAGATGATCTTTCGTTAAGAAGGTTTTGTAAGAAGGGTCTGGAGCCTTCTTAACACCTTCTTAATGACAAAACACTGGCAGATCCAGCCGCATCAGGCAAAAGGAGATACTTGTGTCCACTGTTCCTCTTGTGTTTTTCCCTTTTTCCTTTCTTTCATGTACCCTTTAGTGTTTAAAATTAGGGAACACTTGAAAATCTTCCCTGTATGTATGGTTACTTGTGTTTTAAATGTTTTACCGTAGGCTATATTCCTCTAATCAGAATGGATTCCTTTTATAATGTTGTGGATTTATATAGCACCTTTCACAGAACCCAAGGTCGCTTAAATTCTGTAGTGTTTCTCTGTTTTGTTGTATGCTGTGTATATAAAGCAATTTGAACTGCAGTCCATGTCTGAAATAAATAATGTTTAATAAAGTTTAACATGACCATGATTAGGTGTTAACAGTATTTCTCAACCACTGAGTCGTGGCCCACTGCTGGGCTCAGAGTGCCATCAAGTGAGCCGCTCCAGTTAAGATGCTTCTTAAGAGCCTTCTATTTTTTTTATTTTTCTCGACTGTTAAGAAGGCGTTTGGGAAACACTTCTTTGGAGCCTTCTTAACTCCTTAAGAAGCTTCTTAACTCCTTAAGAAGCTTCTTAACTCTTAAGAAGCTTCTTTGTTGGGAAACTCAGCCCTTATGTGTTGCTTAAGCTCCTCCTCTTTCAGACCTTATAGGTTGAGGCCACGTCTCGTCATAGCTAGTCATAGTTTAGCTGGCTCAGCCTGGCTGGGGGCGGGGTCAGGGTGGGGTAAATCCCCCGTTCTATCCATTCAGCAAAGTTAGAATTTAGCTGATAGCCCAGCCCAGGCAGACACGATCGGGGATTTAACCACCGCAGTAAACGCACATCTGAGCAGACGTCTTGTGTTCTGCTCTAGAACCCCCAAACATGTAGTTTAGAGCCGCAGCACCGTCTTTTGGTGAGTCAGCCCATGAGATATATGGGCGGTTTTACCCCACTCGCGCGCCAGCCGTTTAACATTTTGTGGGCGTTCCCACACATGCGGACTGTCTCAATGTGTTGCTTAAGCTCCTCCTCTTTCAGACCTTATGTGTTGCTTAAGCTCCTCCTCTTTCAGACCTTGTGTGTTGCTTACAGCAGCTTTCAGCCAGTCTATCTGCTGTCGCCTGTTTCTCTTGAATAATAAGAATACAAAGTGAAAAATAACACCATGTCAGCTGCTGCAACTGGCTGCATACTATGATGTCACAAACATCGTTTATTTGAAAATGTATTTTAAATTCTGTAATCCTGCTAGTAATCACAAGTATGACTAAATGTCAAATCTTGATTACACCTTTTTTCTGTAACTGTAAGTTATTACAGTTACCATTACTTTGTGTGTGTGTGTTGGTGTGTCTGATGATGCCATCCTGTTACATGTAATCCGTTACTCCACAAAGCCTACTAGGTCTTCACTCACGCTGAGCAGGTCCTGGTTCTGCGTGTGGGCAGGGGGCTGGGGATCAGGTAGCCCCTCATGGGGGAAGGCGAGCGGTCTCTATGTCTGCAGGCTGGAGGCCGCAGCGCCCCTGGTGGGTGGGAGGAAGAAAAACACCCTGTTACTTCAACAGAAAAGTCCAAACAAACAATCAAGAGTTCAAGTGGCAATATGCAAGATTCTTCTCTGTTTCCACCTGTCCACACTCTGCCATACCTGCCCACACTCTGCCATACCTGCTCACACTCTGCCATACCTGCTCACACTCTGCCATACCTGTCCACACTACCTGCCCACACTCGGCCATACCTGTCCACACTCTGCCATACCTGTCCACACTCTGCCATACCTGTCCACACTCTGCCATACCTGTCCACACTCTGTCCACACTCTGCCATACCTGCTCACACTCTGCCATACCTGTCCACACTCTGTCCACACTCTGCCATACCTGTCCACACTCTGCCATACCTGTCCACACTCTGCCATACCTGTCCACACTCTGCCATACCTGTCCACACTCTGCCATACCTGTCCACACTCTGCCATACCTGCTCACACTCTGCCATACCTGCTCACACTCTGCCCACACTCTGCCATACCTGCCCACACTCTGCCATACCTGCCCACACTCTGCCATACCTGTCCACACTCTGCCATACCTGCTCACACTCTGCCATACCTGCTCACACTCTGCCATACCTGTCCACACTCTGCCATACCTGCCCACACTCTGCCATACCTGCTCACACTCTGCCATACCTGCTCACACTCTGCCATACCTGCCCACACTCTGCCATACCTGCTCACACTCTGCCATACCTGCCCACACTCTGCCATACCTGCTCACACTCTGCCATACCTGCTCACACTCTGCCCACACTCTGCCATACCTGCTCACACTCTGCCATACCTGCTCACACTCTGCCATACCTGTCCACACTCTGCCATACCTGCTCACACTCTGCCATACCTGCTCACACTCTGCCCACACTCTGCCATACCTGTCCACACTCTGCCATACCTGCCCACACTCTGCCATACCTGCCCACACTCTGCCATACCTGTCCACACTCTGCCATACCTGCTCACACTCTGCCATACCTGCTCACACTCTGCTCACACTCTGCCATACCTGCCCACACTCTGCCATACCTGCCCACACTCTGCCATACCTGCCCACACTCTGCCATACCTGTCCACACTCTGCCATACCTGCCCACACTCTGCCATACCTGCTCACACTCTGCCATACCTGCCCACACTCTGCCATACCTGCTCACACTCTGTCCACACTCTGCCATAGCTGCCCACACTCTGCCATACCTGCTCACACTCTGTCCACACTCTGCCATACCTGTCCACACTCTGCCATACCTGCCCACACTCTGCCATACCTGCTCACACTCTGTCCACACTCTGCCATACCTGCCCACACTCTGCCATACCTGCTCACACTCTGCCATACCTGCTCACACTCTGCCATACCTGCCCACACTCTGCCATACCTGCTCACACTCTGCCATACCTGCTCACACTCTGCCATACCTGCCCACACTCTGCCATACCTGCTCACACTCTGCCATACCTGCTCACACTCTGCCATACCTGTCCACACTCTGCCATACCTGTCCACACTCTGCCATACCTGTCCACACTCTGCCATACCTGCCCACACTACCTGCCGACACTACCTGCCCACACTACCTGCCCACACTACCTGCCCACACTACCTGCCCACACATACCTGCCCACACATACCTGCCCACACTACCTGCCCACACATACCTGCCCACACATACCTGCCCACACATACCTGCCCACACTACCTGCCCACACATACCTGCCCACACATACCTGCCCACACATACCTGCCCACACTCTGCCATACCTGCCCACACTACCTGCCGACACTACCTGCCCACACATACCTGCCCACACTACCTGCCCACACATACCTGCCCACACTACCTGCCCACACTACCTGCCCACACATACCTGCCCACACATACCTGCCCACACATACCTGCCCACACTCTGCCATACCTGCCCACACTACCTGCCCACACTACCTGCCCACACTACCTGCTCACACTACCTGCCCACACTACCTGCCCACACATACCTGCCCACACTACCTGCCCACACATACCTGCCCACACTACCTGCCCACACATACCTGCCCACACTACCTGCCCACACATACCTGCCCACACTACCTGCCCACACATACCTGCCCACACTACCTGCCCACACATACCTGCCCACACTACCTGCCCACACATACCTGTCCACACTACCTGCCCACACTACCTGTCCACACTACCTGTCCACACTCTGCCATACCTGCCCACACTCTGCCATACCTGCCCACACTCCCAATCTTCTCAGGAGGCTTCCTATTTTTAACCCTTTCTCCCACTTTGCTTCTGACTGCTATTTTCTCCTGTTATTGTCTTTCAGAGGCTGTAGTGGACTTAGCTTTAAAGCCAGAGTGATGTCTGGTATCATATGAAACCAAGCCTCCATTGGTACCAACCATGCCATGCCATGCCATGCCATGCCATGCCATGCTAGCTTGTCAGGAAGGGAGCTTTGACCTCTCACCTCAAGATATCTCAATGAAAATGAGTTCCAAGTCTCCACTTTACAGACCCATTTCTCGATAAGGTAGCGTGAGCATTTTTCAGGGGAAAAAACGGCAATTGGGAATTTTAATTGGGGTATCGGGAAAAGAGGGAGATTTTCTGGGGTATAGGGAAAAGCCCCCCTCTGTGTGTGTGTGTGTGTGTGTGTGCGCGTGTGTGTGTGTGTGTGTGTGTGCGTGCGTGTGTGTGCGTGCGTGTGTGCGTGTGTGTGTGTGTGTGGTGTGTGTGCGTGCGTGCGTGTGTGTGCGTGCGTGCGTGTGTGTGTGTGTGCGTGTGTGTGTGTGTGAAGGAGGGGTGTTTTTCCCTATGTCCTATAACAATCTGCCCCCTTGTTCACAGCCTAACGTTGGCTTCTCAGAGAGCACCTGTACTGTCGATGTGAAGTCAGAGTCTCCTCTCATTTGACCATAAAGACACAATATAAAAACTAAAGCCGTTACCGGAATATAGTGGAGACATGTGAGAGCCTGGGGAGCCTGCAGAGCACAGCGGAGGGGTCAGGGGTCGCACCCCCTGGATGGGCGTGGCCTGAGAGGAGGACATGATGGAGGAGGCGGAGTCTGGTGGGAGCGCTCAGGAGGGAACACAGCGGAGTCGATCAAAACGCCTGGGGAGAGGAGGAGGGACATTTGGTTAAGGCTTTGAATGCATCACATGCAGCACTGTCTTAAATGTCACTTTGGGACTACCGTAATTTCCGCACTATAAGGCGCACCGGAGTATAAGCCGCAGCAGCAAAATTGCCTGTTTGTTACATATATAAGCCGCACCGGACTATAAGCCGCAGGTGTTTTAATGTTTTTTTTTTATTTTATTTTTTTTATTGTGTTTTAATGTTTAATTACCATATGTAAGGGTTCATGCACAGAGGGGATTGTCGGGAAAGAGATGGCTGTTTGAGGAAGCTCCCATTTATTAACATTTCAACAAAACAACATAACACAACACCACCTGTGTTTTTTTTTACAGTGCACACAGTGTCCGCGGTGTGGTGAAAAGAGGGCAAGAGAGGAAATTAAAACAGAAGTGGATTTATAGTTAGAAAGAGTGCTAAAGAAGAGAGAATTCTGTTTTTTTTTTTTTTTCAAAAAATCCATAGATAAGCCGCACCGTTATATAAGCCGCAGGGCCAAAAAACGGGGAAAAAGCCGCGGCTTATAGTCCGAAATTTACGGTATTTAAACATAGACGTGCATGTATTCCCTGGAAGCTTACATGCTGTAACCACATACCTGCCTAAACCTAACCTTAAGAGGGATATGGCAACATTTTGAGAGTTTAGGCCATTTGTCATTTTGCCCATATCAAAACTAGAATGTAGATGTCTGCATTTTCACTCTGCGTGCAGCAACAAACTGCGGTAGAACTCTTAGCTTAGCGCTACGAGGGCAGTCTACGGAACAGCCGACTACTCCAGTTCAGTCGCTCAAAATATGCAGGGCTGCTAACACGTGCACTTTATACACAGCAATTAATTTGCGTATTTGTAGTATTTTTGACCACTACAGATGATTTTATGATTTTTATGAGTTGTGTATGTTCTTGTGTATGTTAATGTGTCTGTGTCCTCAAGTACTGTGCTGTACAACAAATTGCCTCCTTGGAGGACATTAAAGTTTTCTACTTCTACTACTACTACTACAAAATACACATTCCAACAGCGGCAGAAACACTCACGTGTACATGTTGTGTACTCACCACGCCATGAAATAATAATCCAAAGTTACGTGAAACGCTCATCTTTGTAGTAAATCCACACGGAGAACTAACAAAGAGTCAGTGAACTAACAAGAGTATAACCTGTTACCTGAGCTGTCTATCACCCCCTGGACCCCCCCCCCCCCCCCCAGCGACATTCTCAGAACCATCATTGCCATGGCAACACCAATCAGAGGCCAGCAGGGCTGCGACCCGAGAGAGAGTGAGACACACACACACCCACACACACACACCCACACACACACACACACACCCACACACACACACACACCCACACACACCCACACACACACACACACACACACACACACACACACACACACACACACACACACACACACACACACACACACAGAGAGAGAGAGACAGAGGGAAAGACATGCACAGACAAGAGAAATACTTGGGTCAAGTATTCCTTCAAGGCCAATTAAAAAAGCAAAATAAAGAAGCAAAGTTGGCCAAAACAGCCTGTTTCTTACTTTGAGTAAGGCTTTGGATTTTCTCCTTTTCTTATTTGCATTTTTTCTTTGACTTGTATGATATAGCTATTGGGATTCTACGTCCACTACGTTCTTCTGAGGAACCTTTCTCTTCATGAGCGGTTGAATGCCGGCATTAGTACTGTGCGGTAGGCGTAGACTGGGCGCTAAACAGCTTCTCCAACCGCCACTTTTGTCGTGCGTGCTGAACGCATGTTTTCAAGAATAACTGTCGGCCCCTCCAAAACACTTGTTTTCGCTGTGTTGTTGCTCCGACAAATGTAGAAAAAGCCCCCCGTTCGTAGCAGTGAAGACGATTCGGCGGACATTTTCTTTGATTCCAGCAGCAGGCTGGGCACGCCTACAATGCCTCCTCCATGTGCATCTCGGCGAATCCCGATGCATTTCATGCGTCAACGTTGCAGACTCGTCACTCGCCATCGCTGACGTTTCTTTCAAAATAAAAACTGCAGAAGAGTCGTGTAATTGTGACCTGACATTTTTCATAACATTTTATACTATTTATACAGGATCCAGCTAAGGTTCAAGATACAATGCTTCAGCATGCGCTTGGACGCGTCATCAGTGATGTTAACTGGGGTCGTAAGGTGTTTCGGGTCTGTCCAACATCATACACCCTCGCCCAGTAGACCCAGCCGAGGCCGATTAAGACCCCGACCCGCGTCCCAGAAGCAGCCGCTCACGGATCAGCCTTACTACTCTGTCTGCAGCGTTGCCCGCGGAAGGGTTGATCACGCCCAATCCGCTGCAATAGAGTTTAGTGCTACACCGCAGTATTGAAAGACCCTTCGGTGCATGGAGGGCTAAGGCTCTGTGGGTTTCTCCCGGCCACACTCCTCCTTCGTCTCACCAGACCCTCCTAAATATATAATAGCGGAAACCATGGAGAGAACTGCTCCGATTTATTCAGCAAATATTATTTGACTATACGGATACTAGGGATGGGCATCGAATTTCGAATTTTCGAATAATCGTTGTTATTATCAAGGTCGACTTTTATTATTGAAATTCGAAATTCGAAAAAAAAAAAAAAAAAAAAAAAAAATTGAGTGAAATGTTGCATTGTCTCCCCTGATTCTAAGTATAGTCAAATCGCTTGGTTTGAGCAAGTAAAACAATTTTTATAAGCATTTTAAGCAAGGTTTATGGAAAAATGAATGGCGGATGAAATCCCATGAAGAGGGAGAGGGGGTGACTTTGGCACCCCTTTGGCACTCAGACCTGAGCCTACTAAATATTTAATGAACCACTCATGATTGTCAAAACTGTTTTTTATTTTCGAAAATGTCAATGTCATGTAACATGTTCTTTACTTCAGTGGTGCAATGCTTGTTTGAGCTAAAAATCCACAGCAGAAGCTTTTTATATTAATTAATAAAGCCGTAGACTTAGAATCAGGGGAGACAATGCAACATTTCACTCACAAAAAATAAATAAAAAATAAATAAAATATTACATTTTTAATTTTTTTTACATTTTTATTTTTATTTTCGAATTTCGAATTAAATTCGAATTTGGCCAGCGAATTTCGAATAGTGTTTTTGCTAGAAATGCCCATCCCTAACGGATACGCCACCTTGCTTCAGTCACACACACACTGACACTGGCAGCCGGCCAGTACAGCCTGGTCTTGTACTGGTGACCAGTGAGCAGCTGCACTGAACCGCCTTAACGCAATAAAGACAGGCTTAATCTGATCACAGCAACTCTGGAGCACACACTCACTGAGGGAGGCAGGGTTTACATTGTCAGTGCACACAGTCAAATCATTTAGCTTGCGTGCGCGCATGCGCACGCACACGCACGCACGCACGCACGCACGCACGCACGCACACACACACACACACACACACACACACACACACACACACACACACACACACACACACACACACACACACACACACACACTTGAATTATTTATGCCAATATGAAAGAGGAAATAGCATACTAAGGACATGAGAAGGGATGTATGTTACGATAAAGCATTTTAAGTTACCGCGATATCAAGCAACTAGGGCTGCAACTAACT